>NC_056734.1:240726757-240731757 GCF_019279795.1 Protopterus annectens | reverse complement strand
TTAATGAATTCTCCCATAAGTACCCTTTGAAACATATGCTGCATAGTCTGGTTAAATCACAAGAAAATGAGACAGTGCCAAACATTATAAGTTTTCCAAGACAGTAAAAAGTGTTCCCGAGGAATGGTGGGCCAATCACTGCAATGCTTTCTAATTCATCTGGAGAAAAGGATCTAGGCTTAATGAGACTGAAAGTGCCAAAACATTAATTTCTAGCTGAGAAATGTAGAATATATAATTACTTATGTTAGAGACTAATGAGAAAAATATAAGACATAAATAATTTCTTCCCTACACTCTTCAGACAAAAATTATTTTCAGAAAAAGCATGCTGGGCCATTTTCATTTGACCATTCACACGACATGGAAAAATATAACTGGACAGTGACAGATGAGTAATGCATAAGAAAGGAAGGGTTTCTTGTTGTCTGGGAAAGCTATAACCGTCAATTCATGCTGTGGAGTCTGTCCTAAAAGTTACTATAGCTGAAATTGTTTTGATCAGATCTGGCATTACATTTTTTCATTTATTCTAAAAATAATTTCCATAAACTATTGAAATCAGGAACACAGTTACACCAACAAGAAATAAAACCAGCAAATGAAGCAACTTGGTTAAAAAGTCATCCCAGGAACAATGCCAACCAAACAGGTGTAAAAAAAAAAAAAGATTTTAATCAACATAAAAGTTAAAGTCCCTCATTGTGCAGTAAATGGAACATTTTACTAGAAAAGTCAATGGTTTCCATAATAACCATTCCACCACCCATGTCTGTTTTCATAAAGCATAGGTCATTATTATCCATACTTTCCTGAAGCAAGGTCAACTCTTCATGGGATGGATTAGTTTTTCATTTGTAATGTTTATTAGGGTACCACTGATGTAGATCCCTAATATACATGGTTTCAAAAAGATGTATAGTAGGATGCAAAAGGGGATTAAAAATACTCTTCTTGTGTAAATAAGCACTCCTAGTAAATTGATTCCTAGTGTCCTTAGACCTAGCAAAATATAATCCCAAATTCAATTTCCAACAAAGGAAGTCTAAAACAATTTCACCTATGTCTGACCTAGGAGATGGCACAAATGTAAAGCTCTTCTTAAATAGACTAAAAAAAAATCTATCTATCATCAATCTGAAGTGCACAGTAGTTGAATATTTTAAACCCCTGTGACGTGTGCACTATGTCGTTTTCTCCAAAGGTCTGTTCTAAACTACAGTCAAAGGCAAAAGGGAAGTCAGGGGAACAGGCAACTGTACTTAATATTTCTTCCACCCCCTGCCCTATCCTCTCTTCTTTTTGTGAGGGACTACCAGGACAGACTCCTGCTTCTGAACAAGCCCTTTTTGTCTCTGAGCTATCCTCTGGGACCTCCTCAGAGGGAAATGTGGAGAGCCTAAAAAACATTTGTTACCAAAATTTCTATTGTCCCCAAGACCAAAATCCTCAAGATCCTCCTTGTTCACTCTGTAAGAATTAGGCAAGGGGCAAGCAGTCCCATTAATATATTCATTCTCATCTCTATGCTTCTTTTCAGCTTTTTTCACCAATACCTCAGCCACAACTTCATCACCATGTATAAAAACCTGCAAATATCTGTCATACCAAACCTCAAATAGTAATCTTTTCTAAGCAGAGAATCAATTTCCTGCATTTCTTTAGACAAAATCTATAAAAGCATATTGTTGTCTTTAATCATAACCCCAATAATTTTCAACCCACAATCATCAAAAATATCAGTCGAGTCTTTATAAAATTTTCTAGTCATCCCATTCAGAAACTTCCACAGTCTGAGCCCTCTAGGAACTCTTCTAGCAGCTAAGCAGTCCTTCAAAAAAGAATAGTCCATCTGCAAAGATTTAAATTTAACCAATTTTTTGAAAAGCTTTTAAAACAGCCTCAAAAGTTAGAGGGAGACCTTTATCAGGCTGCAGAGTTAAACAATACCTGGTGTGTCTCGCAACCAACTTTTGAAATTTAAAGCCGAAACGGTACACTCGTAGCAATTATCAACAGCTGCAGGCTGTCCACTGACATTGTCTCCTCTTCCTAAAGCAGCTATGCCTTGGGATGCATTGTGAAGTAATGTGGATTCATTTAAACAAGCAGCCATATGATCCTCAATACAGTCCATGCAGGAGAACCGTGTCTTGGGTTCCCTTCACCTCTATGAACACTGACATCACCATCCAACCTGTATGGGAGCTCTAAGGTGCCAGAAGGCTGAAACATGCTTTCAATGCAATTGACATGAGTACCACAAGCTTCTGCCTTGTCATGGGACCCAAATACTGGGTCAATAAATTGATCAGCTGCGTTAAATCCCCTAAGGTCTTACACAAAGAGGAAATGGCACCAGTGCACCATCTAGTCCACCAAAGCAATCAATTCCCTCGGCTGGCCGAGTGAATAATCCAGGGCTGGCCATGGTGTAGAAAGTAAAAACCAGGAACACAGTTATAGCAACCAAGAAATAAAACCAGCAAACAAAGCATCTTGGTTAAAACACCAGCTCAGGAACAACACCAACGACACAGGAGTCAAATAAAGATTTTAATCAACATAAAAGTTAAGTAATTTCATCCCTTAGCTGTACGAGACTTCATCAAAATGGATAACGTTTCAAAACACAGCTATTTAAAAGACAAAGGGCGGGCCAGGTAATAACAGCCTTACTTAATTATATATCTAATTTAAAGATACACTAAATTACAAATACAATAACTTGCATGATGTGACCATTAGGTAAATAAAAGATGGATATGGCACAGATTACCAAAAATACAGAAAAGACATGAAAAACATTGTTTAATCTCAGTGAAATAACCTTACTCTAAAAAACTTTGCTATAAAAGGATTGCGCTTAATTTCAATGCACTGTAAACAGAGATTCATTAAGACCAGGCTTGTCACTTGCATTAAGGCATAACTGCCATAACAATTCCTTATATCCTATCAAAATTTCATAAACTATTGAAACTTTAACCAGCTTATACTTGGCTAAGGACAAAATAGTATCATGCATCCTTTGATGACTGTAAGGCTGCAATCATAGTGACATGAAACACTGACCAGAAACAGACTTAGCATTGAAAGCAGGTTGAAAAGCATCCAATGTAAGGAAATATCCAATAACAAAATTAAATAAAAATATAGTATTATTGCAAAATAAATGGGCAAATCACAAAAAAGCATACCACCACTATTAAAGTCTAAGGACAATGATACAAAGCAATTTAAACTTTTACCAGTATCTAACTATCAAAATCAAAAAGCATATTCTGCAGCAGGTCTTATTTAAATGACTTTGTCCAGTCACTCTAGATCATTTTTACTACCTTGTACTACAAAATTTTATCCCAGTATTAAATACAGCACTGCATGTTGGCTCCTTGGATCAAAACCATGTGAAACAACTTGTAAAGGTACAATGGATCTTTGCTGTGCTTACCAGAACATTCAGTAGGCTGGCAACTGTGAGCTATTCAAGAAAGCTTTAGGAATTGTATTAATTACTCAGATTTCTGGAATGCAGTGCTGGGGGAGATAATACTAGATTGGTAATCCTAGCACCAAAAATAAATACCAATAATACAAAAAGTGGCAGCTACATTGCACAACATTGTCCAATGTTATAAAATAAGTTTTCCATGACTTTCAGGAGAAATCAGACTCTTCTTTAAATTTCTCATGATGCCTTTCATTAGATCTCAGTTTATTATAAACTATTCATTAGCACTGTCAGTAGTACAACAGGTAATGCACTTGCTTTTGTTGCTGAAAGCTGTGGGTTCTATTCCCACACCAAGTAGGTTGATGGCTGATAATGCAATATAAGGGGAAGCTGCACTCCTGAGATGAAAAATTAAACTGAGATCCCATTAACCTGAGCTGATGATAACTTGGATATCCCACAGAATCAATCAAAAAACATAGGAAAAGTCCTTTGATACCCTGGCCAAATTTCTCCTGGTACTATAAATGCCACCTTGGTTTCCCCTGAGAAAAAAGGCTACATACCTGTCTGGACTAACCCAGTTAACAAAGGATAAATAAAATAATAAAAAAGATATCAGTGAACTTAGATAATCAAGTCCTAGCATGAGGAAGGTAGGACTTGTTTTCCTGCAGGGCCTGTGGTAGCATTTGGAAGGAAGATCCACTTGGTTAGTTTCAATGAAAAGATGTTGTTGATTTGTGAACTGATACTGTGTGGCTCAGTATTTTTTTTATATATTCAGATCTATCTAGCTATAAAATACACGCATAGGTGTGTGTGTGTGTGTGTGTGTGTGTGTGTGTGTGTGTGTGTGTGTGTGTGTGTGTGTGTGTGTGTGTGTGTGTGTGTGTGTGTGTGTGTGTGTGTGTGTGTGTGTTTGTGAAACAAGATGCAATACTCACAGTTCTGAAAGACCATTAGGTCATAAGCTTGACAACTGAACCTATACACTACGAATCAAAGCTAACATCACTATAGTAGCTGCCTCCAGAGCTTATTTTCACCTTGTCTCCACTGAGACATTAGTACCATGGCAATTTGGTCTTCAGTACATACCTTTATCAGACATTACTGTCTCAACGGTTTCTCTAAGAGTTGTCAAATTTAGAAAATCCCTTACCTGATGCACATCTTTTCCAGCTCTGTCCCTCTGTCTAGCCAATCGGTACAGGTCCTTTACTCCCTCTTTAGTGTCCAGTCTCTCATACAACTCTCTATATGCCTTATCCTTAGCCTTTGCCACCTCTCTCTTTGCCATGCGCCTCATCTCCTTATACTCATGTCTACTTTCTTCATCTCTTTGACAATCTCACTTCTTCTTCGCCAGCCTCTTCCTCTGTATACTCTCCTGTACTTCCTCATTCCACCACCATGTCTCCTTGTCCTCCTTCCTCTGTCCAGATGTCAGACCAAGCACCTTCCTAGCAGTCTCCCTTAATAGCTCTGCTGTAGTTACCCAGCTATTTGGTAACTCTTCATTGCCTCCCAGTGCCTGTCT
>NC_056734.1:240669257-240721757 GCF_019279795.1 Protopterus annectens | reverse complement strand
GCAGCATTCTACATTCTCCAAGGACAATGCCACAATATGAGCAATACAAATTGATTTTAATTATTGGCTTAGCCTTAGCTTTTGGTGCCAAATGAATGGGGCACAATATTTGTTGGCCTGGAAGGATATGATTGACGGACAGTGATGGTTTGTCAGAGGTGGGCTGCTAGGCTTTTGACTATTTGATAAAACCTTGTACACCCCCATAGTGCTATTCTTAGCCATTGCCAACCTGGTAAACTTTCTGATAAAGCAAAATCAGCCCAGAATAACCTAAAGATGATACAGCTCAGTGTTAGGTGTCTAAACAAAAACTCCACTTCCAGCAAGCTCACTTTACTCTGGATAATATGGACATCCATCTAGTTACTGACATATGGTGTAAAACTGCAGAAAGCACCCCAGCAATGCAAGACGATCATGCATTCCACACATTTAGACCAGCTACTTCACAGAAAGGCACAAAAGATTGAGATGTCTCAACATCAAAAACAAACATCTATGGCTGGTTAAACAGTATGACACACTCAAGCTCCTCTTTGTTCAACTCACCAAAGTAAACTTCCTACTTTTAAGTGGAAATATTTCATGCTCCCCGAACTGAGAGAACCCCACTGCTTACAAGGGGTCCTTTACTAAAATCCTTTACAATCATGCGTACAGCTGTACTGAGGCAGCAATACCAACCTGAAATAAGGTGGAACCCCACTATCAATATGATGTATAACAAAAGGAAGAACCTCATGACAAAAATAGGAAGTGCAATGCCCGGCAAGGTAAGTCCACCCTTATAAAACTAAATAAACAAGGGGACTAGTTAATTGTACCAAAGCCTAATTTAAGGTAAAAATATGCTCTCGGGCTAAGGACAGCCAGAAGTCATTCTTCAGCTGTGGCCAATATCTCAAAAGCAATATGCAGCAATGTGCTGAACTAAATGGAGCCACCTATACTGAGCCAGAGGATATAGCAAATCTACTGGACAATAAATTAAGCTCTACTTTTACCCCACTTTCTTCCCCAGGCACTTCTAAAGAAATACTGCTAACTCTGGCTCTCCAACTATCACTAGGGAATAGGTCCTCAATACTCTGTCCAATGCCAAAAACACTGCATTGATGGGACCTGATAATATCCCAGGATGCCTCCTTAGTAGCATGACACATAAACTTTTGGGCTCAATAGAAGTACCATTTAGTCATAGCCTCCAAGTGAGTGAAGGACTTACAACTGTTATCCCTCTGCACTAGGGCAGGCTTTCCACAGACCCAGGAACCTACTGTACCATAAGCCTGATTAGTCTTGTATATAAAGCCATGGAAAGAATAATCATGAACATGATAAATAGTGGCATAATTAAACTTTCAAACATTGGATCCAACCCAGTCCAGTTTCATAAAGAGCAGATCATGCCTTCTCAACCTGCTGGACTTTGAGAATGTCACCAAAGCAATGGATGAGTGCAAAACAGAACATTCTGTCTACCTCAACCTGGCAAAGCATTTGATACAATACCTCACTCAGACATTATTATAGAGCTCATGAAATTAGTCATAATCCCCTACATCACCCACTAAATAGCCAACTGGCTCACAGATAGGACAGATGAGGCCGGGATAGGTGAGTCTACCTCCTCAAAAAGGCCAGTCATAAGAGGAGTCCCTCAGACCTTGCTACTGAGGCCATTCTTTTTGAAATCTACATGTCTGGAGTCAAGGCCAACATTAAAGGCCCCTGTCTGACCAAGTTTGCACATGTTTGCAAATTATGCACAATCATAGTATCCCAAAAAGGCACAAACATCCTCCAAGAAGGCTTGACACAGACTATTAACTAGTAACAGAGTTTCAGTCAAAAACTCAATGTCAAAAAATGCATAATAGTATCTTATCATCTTGGAAATTACTGTATTGATTAGGAATTTTAGAATCAATGTACAGAATAAATTGGCCTTTGACCATCACGTAACTACCATAGTAAAGACATCATTCTGTGTTGTGCAACTTATAAGAAAGAATACGGCATCTAGTTCTGAAGATGTCATTGTCCCATTGTGCTCAGCCTTCTTTAGACCAGTCACAGAGTACAATGCCCCCTTTGGTATGTACCTGACCAGGAATATGCAACAACTGGAGCATCCAGAGAAGTTCCTAACAAAAATAATGTGTGGTGTAGATAACCTGTCCTATGTGGACTGCCTCAAAGCCCTATCTTTGTACTTGGCCTCCTACACACTGATGAGAGGAGATCTATGCCTGGCTTTCAAATTATCCCCTGACTCAGCCCTTAGGAACCTGTTGCACGTCCACAAAACAAATACCATCAGAAACACTGTATTTAGGGAGCTAAATCTCATCATCTGCAACTTAAAACAGCCTTCTCATCCACGTGAAGCAAGGTTGTTCCAAAACACTTACTCAAAAGCAACTTGGATCAGTCTATAGGGAATTATACATTTACCCCTGGTCAGCCACCTATGTTCCTATTAGAACGTTTAAGCTTATAAATGCTGAACCACTCATACCCAAGGTATACTCCTATAAAATGTTTTCAAACTTCTAAAGTAGACTTGGAAGCATGGCTAGGCTTAAAAATGCCCTTTAGGGTCATTAGCCTAGTAGTTGCCAATGAACCTGAATATACTTTTAATGTATTCTGCAAGTGTTTAACACTTCCAACATAAAAGGTGAGAAAATGTATATTTTTTGTAGCTTACAGTCATCTGCTTCAGTCACTCAGGATCATACCATACTTGTTCGATATTGTGTCCCAGTTCCTCCGTTTACATGGGACAATTTATAGTCTTCATATTTTTCTGTTTTGCATTCCAGTGTTACAACCTTGCAGAGAAATAATGAGGTAGGCTATATACAGCCAGTCAGTAATCAGTCCTTTTCCAGTGCCCTGTGACTTTAGACAGAGAGAACAATAAAGTAAGGGTGTGTGCAAGGTGAAGCCCCTCACAAGAGCATACAGAGAGGTTACCTGCCTGAAAAAATACTGCTAATTTATTTGTTTAAGACACAAGAATCACTAAATGGTTCCACTTCTCTCATCCACTTGGCCTAGTTATTCTTTCTATGGAGCTAGTGCCAGGCCCATTCATTCTTGTCCATGGAAAGAAGACTATGGTTCCTTTGTTTCTAGAATGGGATGAGAGTTTAATCAGTCCATCACTTCCTCTAGAAATAAGAGTCAGATAGTAGGCAATAGACCAATCTGTCAAGCAGACCCCCTACCCTTACCTAACACAGACATACTCTCTGGCAGCTCTGCTGTTGTAATTGTTTCTACTGCCTTCTGTGGCTATGCAGTGTCTCCTCAACCTACATGTTACCAGATGTGATAGCCGGTCAAACTTCCTCTCTCTTCACCAACAATAGTCAGGCTGATAAATGCCATTCAATCACTCACACCTCACCCTGGCCCCACCAGCTTATTGTGCTGCTGCACAAGCACAGGGCATAGTCAGGGATTTAGCCCCATATGCTACAGATCCATGGCCACAAAATAACTTTCATATGTGTTAATATAGTGAGGTCAAGGACACGTGCTGTGAAAACATGTGCACTCAGGTACTTTGTGAACAGTGACATGGACAGTATTATAAGTGGAAAAAAATCAGGCATGCAGGATAAGTCTCAAGTGATGACAAAACACCAGACAGACATTTTTCTGTTGATGTGGCAGGATCCCTTTTAAGCAAGGTTATCAGGTTTAAATTCCTGGTGCTGGGATTCAGGAGAGTTGAGAAAAAAGCATGGCATCTGCATAGATTCCTGTCCCAGAGACTTCCCATACTCTGAAACAAACTATCCATTCATGTCAAGCAAAGCTTCTCACTGGTCCTCTTTAAGAAAAATCTTGACAACTGGATGGGAAATAGAAAATTCCCTCCAGGGATCACTTCAGTGGCACTGCTTGACAGGGGCACAGGAAAATAATTTTCTTGGGTGGTGAAAACCAGAGAACCTTTTTGGCTAGGCTTATATAGGCCCCAGGGCCAATGACCTAGTACCTACCTATGAACCTATGAACCTATGTAGGGTTGGGATGGAGATTTTCTCAGATATCCAGGTAACTCTTGGATGAAGTTTTGAGTAGTATGGCCAGGTGCCCTAGGTAGTTCTCTGCCCCAGTCCTCAGAAAAATCTAGTGACAACCACATAACCTCACTGACCATTAGATAACCCAGTGAGTACTACAAAGACATCTATTGCTTCCACTAAATGAATGTTTGCAAGTATGTACGTATTTATTTATGTATACCTGGATAAACAAAGTGGTCCAGAGACAATTTTCATCCAGAATCTGAGCCAGGTGGTAGAGAGAACAGAAATATTCAGATATAGTACAGATGCAAATTTCACTTCACATTAACATTCAGCTACAATACATTTATACTAGCAAATTGCTAGTGTGTGTTTAGAAAAAACGGTATTACAGAATATTAAAAGAATAAAACATTTAACTCATGATCACATTTAAACCCACATTCATCCATTCGTCCCCATCTGTCTAACCATTCCCTCTTATCTAACATACATTTCTCCCGTTATTAGCTCTAGTATTGCAGCTTATGGTATTCTATATTTTCAACTCCCTTCACTTCCAAAATTTTCTGTCAAACTTGTGTATACTATCCCAGCATTTTTGGGCTGGACCACATCTATCTATGACACCTCTATTATGCAATTTGTATTCCTGATCTTTCTTCTTTGATATACATATACCCCGGGATTCATGAAGCTCGGCGCAAGGCCGGCGTAAGGCTTGCGCCGGCGGTGCATTGCATAGCCGGCGCAGTAGCGCCATATGCATATTAATGAGAGTGCACCGTAACCACAGGCATGTGCGTAGTGTACGTGAGCGAGCCCAAGTAGGATGCGTCAGTAGGCGTGTTTAAGCAGGCAGGCGAAGAGCAACCTAACGTGCTGTCTGCCATAGTCCGCCCAGAATAGAAATGGCTGCAGCCATGGCCCGTGCAGAATGAAATGTCCGCAGAGTATGCAACAAAGTACCCGTCCTAACTAAACAGAGAAGCAAATAAAACCCACGCAGCCGAAATGTACCTGTCCAAGGAACAAAGGATACGCGTAATACCGTGTCCGTACAGCAATGTACTGTGAGTGTGCATAGTCAGAGAAGGTGTACAGCAGCATGTCAGCACGCCGCACCGACACAGGAGTAGCGACTAAGGTCACCAACCGTCCCACTTTGCGAGGGGCAGTCCCTGTATTGGCATACGTGTTCCGAAATAAAGCATTAAAACGGAAGTGTGCGAAGAGTGTAGGTCATAATGATTTCCGTATTTAATGTAATTGTAGCCTGAATCGGTTATCTCCGTAACTGAAATACCTAAATGTCCCAAGAAACAGAATAAGCTACCAAACTGCCACAACAATAAGCTCATACTTAGGCAAATAAGTGAAGTTCTATGCTATATAGTGACCGTGTATGCGTGTCGGGCTGTGAAGTCAGATGTGACTCCTGCACATACAGGTGGTCAATGTAGAAGTCCCAGAGGACCACGATAGCAATGTGTGTGTTGAATGAAAGGCGACCGTCAAACCCTGTCCCTGATCCCTGGTAGTCACCCCTGTGCTGTGTGGACAGCCACCTATACGTTGTACAGGGGTGACCTACTACCCCTCGACAGGTATGACTTTGCATTATGTACCAGTCAGCTGTGGGACATGTCCCTGACAGCAGATATGCATATCCGGGAGGCCCCTGCGAAGGATATCTGTGTCAGATGTCCGTCCCAGTATGGCATCTGTTCTGCAAGCATCTACAAACAATGTTACCCATAACACCGCCGTGTGTGCCTGTACCGTGGAAATGTAGATGTATGACAGGGTGCACCCACGGAATGGCACCATGGGACACCACCTGTGACAGGCAGTTGGTCTGACATGCAGCCAGCAACTATGACCATGTGGGTTGTGTCACATAGACAGTTTACAACACATTCTGTGATGTACATGTTCACATCCCAGCCAATGGTTTCATTAACGTTACCTGAGCGGCGTAATGTTATGAAGCCCTTTGCCAGGACGAGGTAGCCTGTATGGACTGCAACACCCCCAGCAATGGGCTGGGTGACCGTCCCGAAAATGTCAACCATGTCTTAAAGGCATGAACCGCCCCTGAACAAGACAAACCGTGTGGGATGCGAAGTATGTATGTCCCCTATGCAGTCATGTACGAACCGCAGTATGATCCCACCCCATGTCTATGCAGATAGGTCTCCTCAGGGTACTGGGACAGTAATAACCAGCCTCAGTGGAGGCATTGGCCCTGTGATGTGGGAATACAGTTGTCATGCGATACAACCTGGGCACCCTACCTGAGGTGAGGCTATAAAGAAATAGCTGTCCTAACTGTGGGTCCTAATCCCAAATGAGATAGTGGAGTACACAGCGGGCTCACCATCTGGTCTCATGGATGCTATTCACACTACCCTGGAGAGAGCATGTCCCACCTGTGTGTCACAGAACATTTGGTGACCACAAACCGCTGGTACAGACATCTCCACATGTGTGGTGGAGGGTGTGGAGATGTCCTCACTGGACCTGTCAGCCTGTATGTCGGCAATGTGTGTATGTTGAGTAAACCCCACCTCTATGTGAACCCAGTCAGAGCATATGTGGTAGTGACCTCACAGGTGTCGAGCATAGCAACTGAAGGTGGTATGATTGTCAGCCAGGTCCATGTAGGTATATCTGTGGAATGTGCCCTGGACAATCCCATGACATTGTGTAACTCTACACATATGATGACCAAGGGTGTCACACCTCACAAGGTGTCTGCTCCACCCTGTAGTAGCCACCTCCTCGTGTTGTACATCATGTATGGCTGGGGTACACCACACTGGACGCTTGGCATTGGTACAATGAACCACAGTTGGGTAAGTGAATGCCTGGTACATGCAGTCCTGTAGGTACTGGTAGATGGCAAATGTGATTGATGCAGTGGCTGCTGTACCATTGACCACTGGCTCAGGGTCCTTAAAGGAGACCACAGTACTGCGCAGTAGTGTGTAGTCTGCCTCTGAGCAAGCAATGTGTATGTTAACTGGCAACACTCACAGCAACGGATGCCAAAAGCAGAAGCCAATGTCCAAATAACATAGATCAACTTCTGCATGACAATATGTGTTATCATACATGTATTGACATGTGTCTGCCAATTACAATTGGAAATGGCCCGTAAGACTGGCCTAAAGTTCCCATGATGTACACAGTCTGGGGGTGTTGTTCCGATAATAAAGTGGCAATACCTCCCAATCGTGACCTCTGGGTATGGTATGAAAGTGGTTGTTAACCTGCAACAATGGATGTATAGCATTGGTTTCTGGTGTCGGAAGACATGTTTCCTGTAGCACAACACAGTATGGGTAGTCAAGCACACATACACAATTGCTGAACACACAGCATCAGTGAAACCCACTGCTCACAAGGACACAGTCCGACAAGCTCTACACTTTACATATGCACAGTGGTGTCCATTGTAGGACCCAAAAATTGTGGAAAGAACCAAATTATGTCTTATTTCAATGCGCACCTGAACTCATTGTCGCCACAGGTACACATATGCACCGCCAGAGTGTTTAATGTTGCTGATAGCTGTGCATGTAATGCAGCACAGATGCACAGAAATACCCAGGGTACCGGGTCCATACAACTGCATCCACATCACACCTCCGCACACATGACGGATGTGTAATGGGTACTGTCAATTGTTGCAGTCAAGGGATTCTGGGTATGTAGACACTGTGCTCGGTGTTGTTTCGCAGGCAATCCTTCCTCCGGCCCTGTGGGGGGGATGTGTGCGTAGCACCTGCCGTGCTACCCGCTAATAATGCAAAACATACTCCGGAGAATGCTAAATGTAGGTGTGGAATGTGTACAGCCCTATAGTAGTGTCCAGTAGGCAATTGTCATGGATGGACACCCGTATGTCCAGGATGGCACCCACAACTGCAAACCCGGTAAATGACATAGCCGTAAGGCATGACACAGGAAATACACATAGGGACCACAGTTGACATTCCACATACAGAGCCGGACTCGTGCCAACACCGGCGTACACAGCACTCAGTCTGCCAGCAACAGACTGAGGAGCACCCGCCGTGCAGACAGGAACAGATGTACGACCTGTGGAACACATACTAATGGCACACACACAACGTCAAGTAGGATATGTAAGCTATGGCATTCCCACCTATGAAGACAACATGGTTAAATGAATGCATAGGTAAGCAACATGTTCCGTGGTGTTATATTGGAAATACAGTGACGGATATGTCCCATTGGGATGTCTGCGGTTTATATGAAGCAGTTGGTAACCAGCATCTTTGGATGTATGTCAATTGTTCACAGTACTAAATCAGCTGGTTATGTAGCACCATGTGGAATGGGTAGTCAAACAGACATCCGCGATACCTGAACACACAGTATCAGTGAAATCCAATGCTCACAAGGACACAGTCCGTCAAGCTCTACACTTTACATATGCACAGTGGTGTCCATTGTAGGACCCAAAATTTGTCTAAAGACAGCTCTTCCGCCTTCTTTAATCACCTAACGGAACTCATTGTAGTCACAGGTACACATATGCACCGCAAGTGTTTAATGTTGCTGATAGCTCTCCATGTAATGCAGCACAGATGCACAGAAAACCCAGGGTACCGGGTCCATAGAACTGCATCCACATCACACTTCCGCACATGACGGATGTGTAATGGGTACTGGCAATTGTTGCGGTCAAGGGATTCTGGGTATGAAGACTCTGTGCTCGGTGTTGTTTCGCAGGCAATCATTCACCCGCCCTGTGGGAGGGATTTCTGCGTAGCACCTGCCTTACTCTCCGCTAATAATGCAAACCATACTCGGAGAATGCTAAATGTAGGTGTGGAATGTGTACAGCCCTATAGTAGTGTCCAGTAGGCAATTGTCATGGATGGACACCGTATGGCCAGAATGGCACCCACAACTGCAGACACGGGTAAATGACATAGCCGGGAAGGCATAACACAGGAAATACACATAGGGACTACAGTTGACATTCCACATACAAAGCAGGACCGCTGTGCCAACACCGGCGACACAGCACTCAATCTGCCAGCAACAGACTGAGGAGCACCCGCTACCGTACAGCGTAACAGATGCGACCTGTGGAACACATACTAATGGCACACACACAACGTCAAGTAGGATATGTAAACTATGGCTTTCCCACCTATGAAGACAACATGGTTAAATGAATGCATAGGTAAGCAACATGTTCTGGTGGTGTTATAGTGGAAATACAGTGACGGATATGTCCCAGTGGGACGTCTGCGGTTTAAATTGAGTATTTGCTAACCAGCATCGTTGGATGTATGTAATTTGTCCACAGTACTACATCACCTGGTAATGTAGCACCATGTGGAATGGGTAGTCCAACAGACATCCGCGATTCCTGAACACACAGTCTCAGTGAAACCCACTTCTCACAAGGACACAGTCCGACAAGCTCTACACTTTACATATGCACAGTGGTGTCCAATGTAGGACCCAAAAATTTGTCTAAAGACAGGAATGCCGCATTCTTTCAACACTTAAGTGAACTCATTGACGTCACAGGTACACATATGCACCGCAAACGTGTTTAATGTTGCTGATAGCTGTCCATGTAATGCAGCACAGATGCACAGAATTACACAGGGTACCGGGTCCATAGCACTGCATCCACATCACACTTCCGCACACAGGACGGATGTGTAATGGGTACTGTCAATTGTCGCGTCAAGGGATTCTGGGTATGTAGACTCTGTGCTCGGTGTTGTTTCGCAGGCAATCCTTCCTCCCGCCCTGTGGGAGGGATGTGCGTAGCACCTGCCTTACTCCCGCTAATAATGCAAAACATACTCGGAGAATGCTAAATGTAGGTGTGGAATGTGTACAGCCCTATACTAGTGTCCAGTAGGCAATTGTCATGGATGGACACCCGTATGGCCAGGATGGCACCCACAACTGCAAACCCGGTAAATGACATAGCCGGTAAGGCATGACACAGGAAATACACATAGGGACCACAGTTGACATTCCACATACAGAGCCGGACTCGTGCCAACACCGGGCGACACAGCACTCAATCTGCCAGCAACAGACTGAGGAGCACCCGCTACCATACAGCGGAACAGATGTGCGACCTGTGGAACACATACTAATGGCACACACACAACATCACGTAGGATGTGTAAACTATGGCATTCCCACCTACGAAGACAACATGGTTACATGAATGCATAGGTAAGCAACATGTTCTGGTGGTGTTATATTGGAAATATAGTGACGGATATGTCCCATTGGGATGTCTGAGGTTTATATGAAGCAGTTGGTAACCACCATCTTTGGATGTATGTCATTTGTTCACAGTACTAACGCAGCCGGTTATGTAGCACCATGTGGAATGGGTAGTCAAACAGACATCCGCGATTGCGGAACATACACCAGCAGTGAAAAGCACTGGGCAGGTGGACACAGTCCAGCAACATCTAACTTGACAAATGCACATCGGTGTCCATTGTAGGACCCAAAATTCTGTTCAGAGCATGCCTGCTAGCTCCCTGCATTACTCATGTGATCTAATTGTCGTCACCACGCCACAGGTACACATAGGCACGCAAGCGTGTTCAATGTTGATGATAGCTGTCCATGAACTACAGCACACATGCACAGAAATACCCAGGGTATCGGGTCCATACAGCTGCGGCCACATCACACTGCAGCACACATGAAGGATGTGTAATGGGTACTGTCCACTGTTGCAGTCAAGGGAGTCTGGGTATGTAGAATCAGGCCTCGGTGTTGTTTCAAAGGCAATCCTTTGTCCCGCCTGGGAGGGACGCAGCGTAGCACATGCGCCACTCTCCACTAATAATGCACACCATACTCCGGGAATGCAAAATGCAGGTGTGAAATGTGTACAGCCCCATACCAGTGTATAGTAGGCAATTCACATGGATGGACAAGCGTATGACTAAGATGGCACACATAAATGCAAACCCGTGGAATTACACTGCCGTAGTAAAGCATTACACAACTCATACACATAGGGACTACAGTTGACATTCTCCATACAAGAAACACAGACAACCAGCCGATGAAGTCCAAAGCAAAGACGAGGTACTGTAGGGACCGCCAGTGACCAACCAGAGCACACCAAGAATTAAAGGCAGTCACCATAGTGTATTGAGCACACTTCGCCTGCTTCATAAGCAGACTTATTCAGACTACATACAATGTAGTTCAACCTACTAAATTTACAAGCATTAATTGGTTGGTACATTAGATGTGCTAGGTACTAATTACATGCCTTAAAGGCAGACAAGCGAACAAACCTTACTTGGGTTACACATCCCACACAGTGAGGACAACAGACATTGCTCCGAAGGTACAGTATTCACCGGAAAATGGAAATATATGTACATATATGAAACATGAACCAACATAAAATGTTTTCCAAATCTCTGACTGTGTAAGCTACATGTATATGTCCTACGGATTGTGCCAATATATTAACAGAACTGCAGACACCTAGTAATATGAATGAACCATAATATATACACATAAACCGTATGAATATGAGTACTGTAAAATAGACCAACGAAATGTAAAGATTCACAATGTGCTAATGTAACATTCATTTACAAGGTTACAGAAATAAATCAATGCAGACATCCATGTGTAAATACTAACAGAAGGCCAGCGAGGTGCTTGCCCTTACATGTACTGGGATGTCGCTCCACAGCATAGTGAGTGTCTGGGTGATGAATCCGTCCCAACAACACGTTCGATTAATGACAGTGTCAAGGTGTACGCCAGCTGCCCTTGTGGTTCTGAGGGATCTACCTTATTTACGTGAAGCATAGTCATCAGATCTGTTCGACGTAGCCGCGCATGCCAGGCACGGGTCACCTCTGGGCAACTGGTATGCAACTGTATACAGCTGGAATACTTTCAGTCGGTCAGTATAACACATATACCTGAGACCCTGCATCCGCTTGTCGAAGAACTGTTGTTGCCTTCCAGCTGCTGCAGGTGTTGGGTCAGATACATTCTGAACGGGCATTGTACCCAATCATAGGTCTATTGAGTGATGAGTACAAGGGGACAATGACCGCCGCTGATCTAGATGTGAATCCCTTCATGATGATGTGGCCAATGTGGAAGGTCTACCCAACTATGTTAGCAACATGTGTGTCTAACGAACGGTTAACAACAACACGTGTCCCCAGATCACTGGTAACCCCTCCGTGTTCAGTGGACTGCCACCTATATGGTAGCTCGGGTAACCTTGTTCATCCCGAGGGTATGCCTATGCATTTCCTGGCATTTAGCTGTAGGACATGTCTCTGGTACCACTTATCCACATCTGTGAGGCACTCCTGAAGGATATCTGTGTCAGATGTGTGTCTGACCTTGGCATCCGGTTTGCAGTCGATGCAAACATTGTCACCCATAACCCCTGTGTGTGCGTGTACATTGGAAACGTAGATGCTGGAAATAGTGGACCCAGGACTGAGCCCCATGGGACACCACCTGTGACTGGCTGTGAGTATGACATGGCGCCAGCAACTATGGCCATGTGTGTTCTGTGACCTAGCCCGTTTGCAACCCATAGGGCGATGTATGGACTTACATTCAAGATGACGGGTTTATCAAGTATGCCCGAGGGGGTATTGTGTCGACGGCCTCTGCCGGGTTGAGGTAGGCTGTATGGACTGGTTTACCCTCAGCAATGGCCTTGGTGACTGATTCTACAAAGTGAAACACGTAAAGGGCATGATCTGACTATGACCAAGCTAAACTGGGTTGTATCCAAAGTATGGGTCCCCTATGTCCTCATCTATGTGTCCCATTATGATCCATCTCCATGGCTTTGCAGATAAGGCTTGTCAAACTAATGGTATGGTAATACCCAGGGTCAGTGGAGGCACCATCTATGTGGAGTGTGACTACAGTCGCCCTGTGCTACTACTCAGGCACGTATCCTGAGGTGAGGCTAGGATTACACAGCTGTCCGTGTGGGTTAAATTCCCCATAGAGTTCCCGGAGTGCACAGCTGGGACACCATGTGGACCCATGGATGTTGTGTTAACTGCCTTGGGGCCGGATGTGGGTAATGCTGGACATACCAACGGCAGACGCGTTACGCCCGAGTCCGATGCCCAAGGGACCACACATAGCCGGCCTTAGGCATAGGCCAAGCAGGTAGCCGCCTAGGGTGTTGCTATACTCGGCACCTTTCCAGACTCTATGTGGTGTAGGTAGACCAGGAGGGGGTAGCGGGTGACGATCGGTGGCAACCTCTGCCTAGGTCACCACTTACCCTAAGGCCACTCTTCTCGTGGGTAATACAGCAGTACCCACACCTAGACGCTGGTCATCGCTAGGGTCATTGCTAGTATGGCACATCATCTACGTAAGGAAGGAAACCATATATCCCCAGACAGAATGGCACAGCATAATGCCTGTTCGCCGCCAAAGGCAGACATACGCCACCGGCGCCGGTGCGGACGCATCGCGCGAGATGTCCGTTAACAATGCCGACAATGTGTCGCTTTGTGAAACAAACTCCACAGAGACATTCAATAATAGACAACGACGGACAACCCGATGTCCTCGTGTCTGAGCTGTTCAACCTGTTACGCCATGTTAAATGTGTGTAGCACAGCGGAACCGGGCCAAAAAGCAACGGACATGTCTGTGGCTCAGTGAACGTCGTCACGCAATGTCAAACCCTTGTAATATTGCGACACAGCCCATACATACGGAGGGTTAGTAATGGCAGTAGGTTACTCCGATCAGACCGTGTGCAATTAGTATAACGAGATCTACAACGGATACACCGGACATTCGGCGCACACGGTTAAGACTAATTGGGGGGGGGGGGCGTGACATAGTACCATGGACACGGACAAAACGTGCCCATGTGACTCATCTAACATTCGTACAGGGTCAGGGCGGTCCCGTACTGTGGGCGGACAAGACCAAACCCAAAGCACCACAGCAACACCCTGACAATCGAAGGCCTGTATGCATATGGGATATAAGCAGCTGTCATCTGAACAGCCCTGTGGTGACGACATATGCATCCTGGGCCATGAGCGAGGGGGAATTAGGAATGTTCAACATGCAGTACCGCACCTTTCCCAGCAGGGGAATGGATGCCTGTGACGCGGCGTGTGTGCGGGGGTGATATGCAAATGTACATAGGTACCACGGGTATGCATATTAATGACAACGAACAGCTAACGGCCACTGGTCACGGTAAGTCTCAAACGTGACTGCAGTGACGTTGGAATCATGACTATAGAACATATAGATGTGCACGGTACGTAAAGCGCCCATGCTGCAAAGACCGCTACATATATAAAGCTGTCGGTCATTTCTGCACACCTCCGCCAACCGGATCAGACATATGTTACCGGAATAGTCACAAGTAACGCAAAACACGTAACCACACAGACACTGTAAACATATATAAACGGAATACGGATATGCATGTGCGCGTGCGCGTAACACACAATCCGGACATGCGAGTGTAGCGTGTGTGATTCAGTGGAACCAGAGAAGGTTACGGCTGTCTCCTCCACACGTCTACATTCACAATTGTGAAATATATGCTTAAATAGTACCTATTGATTCCATGCTTTGTTATCGTAATGCTACTAATATACACATCGATATACAATAACCTGATCAACACACTACATCCTAAGGTGCACTCTCAACAATTATCAACTATGTGTCCGGATACTGATTGTATTTACCAATATTGTAGATACATTAACACATCGTTGGTGTATTATTGTTTCCATTAAGTAATGTATGCAACACTGATCAGTATATGTCACGTTATCATCAAGACCTGGAGCACTGTCTACTTAACTATGAGCAGGTTTATTGATTAAGTGACTTGAACTGACTCTGAAGGAAGTGTATAAGGACCGACTATCCAATGTATTTTGTAATTCACGATGCCTCATGTCAGTGGGTGAAAGAGCTCTGTATCATTTGACTGTGGAGTGTATCTTTAGTGTCATTGTCTGTTTTGGCCTGATATATATGCAATAATGTCTGTTATGAAGATGACCAGGACCCAAGGTTTGCTGTATTTCCACACCCCCACCACCACAAAAAGGAATAGTAAAGGGCAGTATGTTCGAGGTAGTTGGATGACCTCTAGGGACAGTGATTATGAGGAAGAGTGTATGAAACTAAGAGGGATGTTTTTAGATAGAGGCTACCCAAGGAAATTAATAGATGAAATTGAGAAGGAAGTAAGGGAAGGAAGAGTGGACAAATATCGGCCTATTTTAGGACAGGAAGATGACCTTGAGAAGGTGACCAACCTCGACAAAAACAATTTTGAGTTAAGAAATAACTTTATAACAGATTATAGTGGGGAGGCTAAGGTCATACAAAGAATAGTGGAGGAAGAATGGGTACAGTTTGGTGAATTCTCTGATTTAAGAAGTCTGTTTATACAACCCTTGAAATGTACATATAGAAAAGGGAGAAATTTGAAAAATTTGTTTGAAAGAAAAATTAAGGAAAACAATACTTCCAGGGAGAGAAAAGGCACATATAAATGTGGGAGGTGCTCCCAGTGCCCGAATATTTGCAATAAAGATATAAATTTATGTGAAAAGTAGGGACATATTAGTGCAGAGTAAGCAATATGTTAATTGTCAAACAAAAGGTATAATATACCTAAGTATTTGTAAGAAATGTGAGGCATTTTATGTCGGGAAGTCTGAAAGAAGACTAAGAGATAGAATCTACGAGCATAACTATGAGATGAAGACAAAAGATATGTGTAATGCTCTGTACAAGCATAAAATAAAATGTGAAGAAGCTGATTATACCTTCTTTGTGTTAGAGGTAGTAAACAAAGATATACGTGGTGGACAATGGGAGGAGACAATTGAGTACAAAGAGTTATTATGGCAACTTCATTTTGAAGCTTATAACCCACCAGGGTTGAATAATTATGTATCTTTGGCCCCAGTATTGAAAATAAGAGCAGCGAAGCTCTGAGTTGGAAAATTTATAACAGGGGATTAAAGATACTGAGACATTATTAAAGATAATTAAATATATAATTAATCAGCACTATTTAGTGGAAAAAAAGGTAAAAAGAAGTGACAGGATAATTATGGGAAAGGGTATCTGTAAGAAATGAATTTGAACCTGGGTAAACTTTGAAGTGTATTAAGTTTGGGCATAACTGTGAAAACAGTGGTTGTAATGTGTTCATCCAGACACCAGAGGGCATTGGATGTTTTTTACTTGTATGTTTGTATATATTATTGTAGATATATTTTATATGTTTAGATTTTTGTATATAAAATGTCAAATTTTAATGTTTTGAATATCATGAATAAAAGTTGATAATTAATTATAGAAAATGTTGTGAGCAGGAATGTAATAAATTGTAACATGATTTCAAGGGTAGACATGAAGGCACTTTGTAAATGTGATGTATAGTATAATATATGAAGAATATGGCAATTAAGTAATTATTGTATTATTAGGATTAATTATTCAATCAGCAATAGTATTTAAGCAGAAGGGGAAGAGCTTGTAGTATTGTGCATCTGAGGAAGTGTATTCAAACGAAAACGCAGGTGTGGAGACATAGCGTTAATGTGTTTGGAGTGTTTTGCTGAAACTACGTGTTGCTGCTTGGTTCGTTACTTTTGTTAATAAAGCTGCTAAATAAAGAAAAAAAGGAGCCGTTTTCTTCCACTAGTACCTTTTGCTTTGTTTAGTTGTGACTGTTCTGGTACTAGGCTCCATTGTCGTGGTTTTGCTGTATTTCCGCCACCGCTCGTGGACATAGACAGGCCAAGTAATACATAATATGGGTAGTCAAACAGACATCCACGATTGGGGAACATACAGCAGGAGTCACAACCACAGGCCAGATGGTGACAGTCCAACACGTTCTACACTTTACATATGCACATCGGTGTCCATTGTAGGACTCCAAAAATTGATCCATTCGCATCGACCAGCTGCCATCGACGCAGAAGAAGTGACAGCCGTGACTGCGGCACAGCTAGACATATGCACCACCAGCGTGTTTAAGGTTGGGGACAACTGTCCATGAAATGCAGGACATATGAACAGAAATCCCCAGATTGTCGTGTCCATAGAAGTGCGTCCACATCCCAGTCCCGCACACATGACGGATGTGTAATGGGTACCTTGGAGGGTTGCAGCCATGGGATCCTGGGTATGCAGATATGGGGCTCGATGTTGTTTGGCAGATAATCCATTGTCACGCCCGTGAGGGATGCGGTATAGCACGTGCCTTACTCCCCACTAATGATGCAAAGCATCCACCGGATAATGGTAAAAGCAGGTGTGAGTGTTGTACAGCCCTATATCAGTGTCCAGTAGGCAATTCCCATGGATGGACAAGTGTACGACCGAGATGGCACCTATAACTGGAAACCTGATGGAATTACACAGCTGCAGTAAGGCATAACACAGGAAATACAGATAGGGACTACAGTAGACACTCCCCATACAAAGACAGACTGCCGTGCGAATACCGGGCATACATGGCACTGGATCTGCCATCAACAACATGAGGATCACTCGCTTCCATACTGCGGAACAAATGGGCGACCTGTGGAACATATACTAATGGCACACAAACAACTTCAACTAGGAAGGTCATAGGATGTTTCAACACTGGCATTCCCAAGATATAACGAACATCCGTAAATGAATAAATAGGGTATACATGTTCCGGCTGTGTTATATTGACAATACAGTGGCGTATACGTCCTACTGGGCCTTTTGAGGATTACCTAAAGCAGTTGCCAACCTGCAGCATGACATCATTACCATTTGGGTTAATCGTAGTAGGACACGGGTTTCGTAGCACAACATAATATGTGTAGTCAAACACACATCCGCGATTGGGGAACATACAGCAGCGGCCACAACCACTGGCCAGATGGACACAGTCCAACATGTTCTACATTTTACATATGCACATTTGTGTCCATTGTAGGACCCAAAAATTTCTCCTTCTGCGAGGAGACCAAGATGAACTACAGCCGTGACTACGGCACAGCAGCAGAAATGCACCGCCAGCGTGTTCAAGGTTGATGACACCTGTCCATGAAATGAGGGACATATGCACAGACATCCACAGATTGTCGAGTCCACACATGTGCGTCCACATCCCATTCCCGCACACATGGAGGATTTGCAATGGCTACTGTCGAGGGTTGCAGCCATGGCATCTTGGGTATGCAGAAATGGGTGTCGGAGATGATTGGCAGAGGATCCATTGTCCCGCCTGGGAGGGATGTGGGTACAGAACATGGCTTACCCCCCACCAATAATGGCAATCATCCACCGGAGAATGCAACATGCAGGTGTGAAATGGGTACAGCCATACACCAGTGTCCAGTAGGCATTTCCCAAGGCTGGACAAACGTACGGACAAGATGGCACCCAGAATAGCAAACCTGGTGAAATAACACAGCTGTAGCAAGGCATAACACAGGAAATACAGCTGGAAACAACAGTAGACACACTCCATAGACATCCATCCAGCCGCATAATCCCGCGTGCACAGCGACCAAGCTGCTAGCCAGTCTATGGGCCTCACCCGCCTCCACTCGCGGAACATACGGGCGGCCTGTGGAACACATATTAATGGCACTCCAACAACGTCAACTAGGAAGGTCATAGCATGCTTAAAGTATGGCGTTCCCACTCATAAAGAACATCCTGTCATGAATAAATGGGTTCTACATGTACCGCTGTGTTATTATGGCAATACAGTGGCGGATAGTTCACAATGGGACCTCTGAGGATTACATAAAGCAGTTGCCAACCTGCAGGACTACAGTAACACCATATGGGTTAATTGTGGAAGGACACGGGTTCCGTAGCACTACATAACATGGGTAGGCAAACAGACATCCGCGACTGGGGAACATACAGCGGCAGTCAAAACCACTGGCCGAATGGACACGGTCCAACATGTTCTACACTTTACATATGCACATCGGTGTCCATAGTAGGACCCACATATTTGTCCATAGGTGTTGGCGACAGGCTGCTATCGTGCGAACCAGAAGAAGTGACAGCCGTGACTACGGCACAGGTAGATATGGGCACCACAAGCATGTACAAGGGTGATGACAAGTGTCCATGACATGCAGGACATATGAATAGGACTCCCCAGCTCGTCGTGTCAATAGACGTGCGTTCACATCCCATTCCCGCACACATGAAGGATGTGCAATGGGTACTGTCGAGTGTTGCAGACATGGGATCGTGGGTATGCAAAAATGGGTCTCGGCGTGGATTGGCAGATGATTCGTTGTCCCGCCCCGTGTGAGGGACGTGGGCATGGCATATGCGTTACTCCGCACTAATAATGGCAATCATCCCGCAAAATGATGAATGCAGCTGTGTAATGTGTACAGCCCTATACTAGTGTCCAGTAGGCAGTTCCCATAGATGGACAAACGTAGGGCCAAGATGGCACCCATAGCTGCAAACCTGGGGGAATCCCACAGCTTTTACAAGGCATAACCCAGGAAATACAGATAGGGACTACAGTAGACACTCCCCATACAAAGCCAGACCGCTGGGCAGATACCGGAGTATACGGCACTTAATCCGCCAGCACATTAATGGGGATCGCACGCCCATACAGCAGAACAGATGGGTGACCTGTAGAACCATACCAATGGCACAATATCAACGCCAGCTGGGAAAGACATACGATGGTCGAATCCATGGCTCCACCAATGAAAGACATCCTTCAGTGGATTAATAGGATTGATGTCAATTGACCATGGAAAACACATGCTCAACAATAAAGACCCGCTGGCACCCTATGGCCACAAACCATGTCACACATAGGTAGATGGAACAGTCAACGAAACATTTCGCACGGCAGGTCACACATGGTATCCAAAGGTTAGACATGAATGCGCTATCACCCGTGGGCCCCGTGGGACGTACACATAACATGGGAGCATCCAGGCTTTAAGTATCCACACGTACACTTCCATTTGTCACTTTCTATGCGAACAATGAACATGTAGCCACAGCATAGAAAGCACAGACGCACTGCTAACGACACACACGTATGTCAACAATTCAGAAGGCATCCTATGAACACACGTATTACATGATATTGTACTATGCCGACCCCACAACAATCAGAGACCTAACAATGTATATGGAAGATATGCATAGCATATCACTGTAATACAATGGTACAGAACTGACAGAGTAGACAAATGTATGTTAACCCTACATCTGCATCTACACTACATTCCTGCTACGGGTGTTTGCTCCACCTGCTTCACAAAGGATGCCTCAACAGTTATCCATCGGTCAGCCCTGGTGTGTGGCCAAACCTCCACCTACTAATCTATCTACATACGATTCTTCAGCATAGCTGTGGAGGTCCCTCCTGTGGTGTAATACCCTAGACGTCAGAAACACCGACTGTAGACATGTGCCTTGTGATGTGCCCATAGCCGCGTAGGCATACGCCAATCCTGCGGCTGCCCAGGCCGCTGCCCTAGTAGGGACACCTGTCTAGTAGGCGGTCACGAGGTATATCAAGATGGGTGCACCATGTGTTGTGCTGGCGTGCCATGTAGCCCCACAGCCCAGGGCACCGCCGATCTAAGGCTGCCGCCGCAGGGGTAGTACAGTCTGCAGGTATGTGCAGACGTGCACATGTGACAGCGGGCCACAAGGATACCCATAGTGGCGACAGCTGCACACATGGCTATAGTGGGACACACACACGGCCATGCATACAGCACACAGACATACACACACCATAAATAGGCAAGTACACACAAGGTGTATGTCATGTATGGGTAAAGTGTAAGGACAGCAAGGATAGCTGTCTGCCATGTAATCCAGCGATGTCTATGAGGTGTTCTGGAATACGGACAGTGCATGGACAATGTGTGGATATGCAAAGTACCACAGTTATATGTGTCAGCCGTGCAAATATGCGATACATGGGGAAGACGGCTGTCCATGGGAGAGCAGCTGCACGGCCACAACATAGGTACATAGATATACAAAGAAAGAGGTACACACGAGCACATCCGCAGGCCCGTGAGTGTAATGTACACAGCAGCAACCCACAACACCATAGTAGGGTACACGGAGAACACGCCACGGAGGTCGCCACCAGAAGAAGCACACAAGCAGTACACGATCTGCCCCACCATCCACAAACACAAGGATGGCGCCAGGATATGGGTGTTCCGCGAAACCTCAGAGCCATACCCTAAGAATCCATGCAGCTGGGAGCATGGACACACACACATGTGGCACGCATGGTGATTGGCCACACCCCCACATACCGAACCGCACAAACGCATGACACAGGTATGGAATGCGCCACGGGACCACCGAGCACACCACCAGCAGAGGCACATGTACAGGTGGGTGACAACAACCGACAGGAATGGCCGCTGGTAGGCAAGGTATGTGTTGCCGCCTAAAAGCATGTACATCCGCAGAGGCAGCTGCAAAACACACACACACAAACACACGCAGGGCCGGAGTCGAACCTACGCCTATGTACATGAACTCACTACAGTATGAAGCATGTAGAGAACGCACTACCGAGTTTACTGAGCACAGCGCTGACAGAGGCATACTTAGGCTGGTGACATCACCCGCAAAACAATAGCTGGCAATAGGCAAGGTATGTGTTATGGCGTATAATAGTATGTGTATCCGCAGAGGCAGCTGGAAACACACACACACATGGAAGGGCCGGGAGTCGAACCTACGCCTATCTACATGAACTCACTACAGTATGAAGCATTTACAGAACGCCGCTACCGAAGTTTGCTAAACAGAACGCTGTCACAGGCATACTTGTAGGCTGCTGACGTCACCCGCAAGACAATAGGTGGCAATAGCCAAGGCATGTGTTATGGCGTAAAAAGCATATCAGTCGCAGAGACAGCTGGAAACACACACACACACACACACACACACACACGGAAGGGGAACCCACGCTATCTACATGAACTCACTACAGTATGAAGCATTTACAGAATCCGCCACCCAGTTTGCTAAACAGAGCGCTGTCACAGGCCTACTTGTAGGCTGCTGACATCACCCGCAAGACAATAGTTGGCAATAGCCAAGGCATGTGCGGAGCGCCTATAAGCATAATCAGTCGCAGAGACAGCTGGAAACACACACACACACACGGAAGGGACGGGCACGAACCCACGACTATCTACATGAACACACTACTGTATGAAGCATTTACAGAACGCTACCGAGTTTGCTAAACAGAACGCTGTCACAGGCATACTTGTAGGCTGCTGACGCCAGCAAGACAATAGGTGGCAATAGCCAAGGCATGTGTTGCGGAGCGCCTAAAAGCATATTCAGTCGCAGACAGCTGGAAACACACACACACACACACAGACACACGGAAGGGCCGGGTGTCGAACCTACGCCTATCTACATCAACTCACTACAGTATGAAGCATTTACAGAACGCTACCGAAGTTTGCTAAACAGAGCGCTGTCACAGGCATACTTGTAGGCTGCTGACGCCAGCCGAAGACAATAGGTGGCAATAGCCAAGGCATGTGTTGGAGCCGCCTAAAAGCATATTCAGTCGCAGACGCAGCTGGAAACACACACACACACACAGAGACACACACACACACACACACACGGAAGGGCCGGGAGTCGAACCTACGCCTATCTACATGAACTCACTACAGTATGAAGCATTTACAGAACGCTACCGAAGTTTGCTAAACAGAGCTGTCACAGGCATACTTGTAGGCTGCTGACGCCAGCCGAAGACAATAGGTGGCAATAGCAGGCATGTGTTGCGCCTAAAAGCATATCGCAGACGAGCTGGAAACACACACACACACACAGAGACACACACACACACACACACGGAAGGGCCGGAGTCGAACCCACGCCTATCTACATGAACCCACTACAGTATGAAGCATTTACAGAACGCGCTACCGAGTTTGCTAAACAGAGCGCTGTCACAGGCATACTTGTAGGCTGCTGACGCCAGCCGAAGACAATAGGTGGCAATAGCCAAGGCATGTGTTGCGGAGCGCCTAAAAGCATATTCAGTCGCAGACGAGCTGGAAACACACACACACACAGAGACACACACACACACACACGGAAGGGCCGGAGTCGAACCACGCCTATCTACATGAACTCACTACAGTATGAAGCATTTACAGAACGCGCTACCGAAGTTTGCTAAACAGAGCGCTGTCACAGGCATACTTGTAGGCTGCTGACGCCACCAGAAGACAATAGGTGGCAATAGCAGGCATGTGTTGGAGCTGCCTAAAAGCATAATCAGTCGCAGAGACAGCTGGAAACACACACACACACACACGGAAGGGACGGAGTCGAACCCACGCCTATCTACATGAACTCACTACAGTATGAAGCATTTACAGAACGCTGCCACCGAGTTTGCTAAACAGAGCTGTCACAGGCATACTTGTAGGCTGCTGACGCCAGCCGAAGACAATAGGTGGCAATAGCCAAGGCATGTGTTGCGGAGCCGCCTAAAAGCATATTCAGTCGCAGACGCAGCTGGAAACACACACACACACAGAGACACACACACACACACACACGGAAGGGCCGGAGTCGAACCTACGCCTATCTACATGAACTCACTACAGTATGAAGCATTTACAGAACGCGCTAGCAGGTTTCCTAAACAGAGCGCTGTCACAGGCATACTTGTAGGCTGCTGACGCCACCGCAAGACAATAGGTGGCAATAGCCAAGGCATGTGTTGCGGAGCCTAAAAGCATATTCAGTCGCAGACGCAGCTGGAAACACACACACACAGAGACACACACACACACACACACACACACACGGAAGGGCCGGGAGTCGAACCTACGCCTATCTACATGAACTCACTACAGTATGAAGCATTTACAGAACGCGCGACCGAAGTTTGCTAAACAGAGCGCTGTCACAGGCATACTTGTAGGCTGCTGACGCCAGTCAAGAAGACAATAGGTGGCAATAGCCAAGGCATGTGTTGCGGAGCGTCTAAAAGCATATTCAGTCGCAGCTGGAAACACACACACACACACACACACACACACACACACGGAAGGGCCGGGAGTCGAACCTACGCCTATCTACATGAACTCACTACAGTATGAAGCATTTACAGAACGCGCTACCGAGTTTGCTAAACAGAGCGCTGTCACAGGCATACTTGTAGGCTGCTGACGTCAGCCGCAAGACAATAGGTGGCAATAGCCAAGGCATGTGTATGGAGCCGCCTAAAAGCATATTCAGTCGCAGAGGCAGCTGGAAACACACACACACACACGGAAGGGCCGGGAGTCGAACCTACGCCTATCTACATGAACTCACTACAGTATGAAGCATTTACAGAACGCGCTACCGAGTTTGCTAAACAGAACGCTGTCACAGGCATACTTGTAGGCTGCTGACGTCAGCCGCAAGACAATAGGTGGCAATAGCCAAGGCATGTGTTGCGGAGCGTCTAAAAGCATATTCAGTCGCAGACGCAGCTGGAAACACACACACACACAGAGACACACACACACACACACACGGAAGGGCCGGGAGTCGAACCTACGCCTATCTACATGAACTCACTACAGTATGAAGCATTTACAGAACGCGCTACCGAAGTTTGCTAAACAGAGCGCTGTCACAGGCATACTTGTAGGCTGCTGACGCCAGCCGAAGACAATAGTTGGCAATAGCCAAGGCATGTGTTGCGGAGCGTCTAAAAGCATAATCAGTCGCAGAGACAGCTGGAAACACACACACACACACACACACACACACACACACGGAAGGGCCGGGAGTCGAACCTACGCCTATCTACATGAACTCACTACAGTATGAAGCATTTACAGAACGCGCTACCGAGTTTGCTAAACAGAGCGCTGTCACAGGCATACTTGTAGGCTGCTGACGTCAGCCGCAAGACAATAGGTGGCAATAGCCAAGGCATGTGTTGCGGAGCGTCTAAAAGCATATGCAGTCGCAGACGCAGCTGGAAACACACACACACACACAGAGACACACACACACGGAAGGGCCGGGAGTCGAACCTACGCCTATCTACATGAACTCACTACAGTATGAAGCATTTACAGAACGCGCTACCGAGTTTGCTAAACAGAGCGCTGTCACAGGCATACTTGTAGGCTGCTGCCATCAGCCAAGAAGACAATAGGTGGCAATAGCCAAGGCATGTGTTGCGGAGCGCCTAAAACCATATTCAGTCGCAGACAGCTGGAAACACACACACACACACGCAAGCGACGGGAGTCGAACCTACGCCTATCTACATGAACTCACTACAGTATGAAGCATTTACAGAACGCTACCGAGTTTGCTAAACAGAGCGCTGTCACAGGCATACTTGTAGGCTGCTGACGCCAGTCAGAAGACAATAGGTGGCAATAGCCAAGGCATGTGTTGCGGAGCCGCCTAAAAGCATATCCAGTCGCAGACGCAGCTGGAAACACACTCACACACACAGAGACACAAACACACACACACGGAAGGGCCGGGAGTCGAACCTACGCCTATCTACATGAACTCACTACAGTAAGAAGCATTTACAGAACGCCACCGAAGTTTGCTAAACAGAGCGCTGTCACAGGCATACTTGTTGGCTGCTGACGTCAGCCGGAAGACAATAGGTGGCAATAGGGACGGCATGTGTTGCGGAGCCGCCTAAAAGCATATTCAGTCGCAGACGAGCTGGAAACACACACACACACACAGAGACACACACACACACACACGGAAGGGCCGCGAGTCGAACCTACGCCTATCTACATGAACTCACTACAGTATGAAGCATTTACAGAACGTGCTACCGAGTTTGCTAAACAGAGCGCTGTCACAGGCATACTTGTAGGCTGCTGACGTCAGCCGCAAGACAATAGGTGGCAATAGCCAAGGCATGTGTTGCGGAGCGTCTAAAAGCATATTCAGTCGCAGACGCAGCTGGAAACACACACACACACAGAGACACACACACACACACACACGGAAGGGCCGGGAGTCGAACCTACGCCTATCTACATGAACTCACTACAGTATGAAGCATTTACAGAACGCGCTACCGAGTTTGCTAAACAGAGCGCTGTCACAGGCATACTTGTAGGCTGCTGACGTCAGCCGCAAGACAATAGGTGGCAATAGCCAAGGCATGTGTTGCGGAGCGTCTAAAAGCATATTCAGTCGCAGACGCAGCTGGAAACACACACACACACACAGACACACACACACACACACACGGAAGGGCCGGGAGTCGAACCTACGCCTATCTACATGAACTCACTACAGTATGAAGCATTTACAGAACGCGCTACCGAGTTTGCTAAACAGAGCGCTGTCACAGGCATACTTGTAGGCTGCTGACGCCAGCCGCAAGACAATAGGTGGCAATAGCCAAGGCATGTGTTGCGGAGCGTCTAAAAGCATATTCAGTCGCAGACGCAGCTGGAAACACACACACACACACAGAGACACACACACGGAAGGGCCGGGAGTCGAACCTACGCCTATCTACATGAACTCACTACAGTATGAAGCATTTACAGAACGCGCTACCGAGTTTGCTAAACAGAGCGCTGTCACAGGCATACTTGTAGGCTGCTGACGTCAGCCGCAAGACAATAGGTGGCAATAGCCAAGGCATGTGTTGCGGAGCGTCTAAAAGCATATTCAGTCGCAGACGCAGCTGGAAACACACACACACACAGAGACACACACACACACACACACGGAAGGGCCGGGAGTCGAACCTACGCCTATCTACATGAACTCACTACAGTATGAAGCATTTACAGAACGCGCTACCGAGTTTGCTAAACAGAGCGCTGTCACAGGCATACTTGTAGGCTGCTGACGTCAGCCGCAAGACAATAGGTGGCAATAGCCAAGGCATGTGTTGCGGAGCGTCTAAAAGCATATTCAGTCGCAGACGCAGCTGGAAACACACACACACACAGAGACACACACACACACACACACACACACACACACACGGAAAGGACGGGGGACGAACCTACGCCTATCTACATGAACACACTACAGTATGAAGCATTTACAGAACGCGCTACCGAGTTTACTGAGCAGAGCGCTGTCAGGAGGCATACCCCTACGTGAGTGGGATCATTTGCAAAGGCAATGCGCCCGCCGGGTGTTCGGACAGAGTGCGCAGTCACGCAGTCTGTTACCATCCCAAGGTCGCCATACACTAACACGTTAGTGCTGCAGTCCAGAATAACAAGTAACTACTGATCAGTACATCACTGCATACTGGGCATGCTCAGACACTTAGACTCGGCACAGGGCAGACATGCATACACATGTTGCGACGGCATGGGTGGCGTAATGTGGACCGTCGTGTGTCCAGCCACACAACAGAAACCTGGCCATGCCACAGACGTGGGCTATGAGGGGATAGAGGCATGCACCGGGTATTACTGCAGACGGCTGCGGTGTGCACTGTGCTGTGTGTCTATCTACACAGCTGCCTACTGGGCATGCTCAGACACTTAGAGTCGGCACAGATCAGACATGCATACACATGGTGCGACGGCATGGGTGGCGGAATGCGGACCATCCTGTGTTTCCGGCCACACAACAGTAACCCGGTCATGCCACAGACGTTGTTGTTGCTGCGGGGAATATGTAGGTACAATTAACCATGTGTAGGACTGGTCTACAGTTTGTTGCATGCTACAGACAACCCTCACATACACAGGATACCTTCACAGATGTCCTGAGGACACTGGTGAGTGGGCATGCTCTCACAACAGCACCGTTTGTGACATGAACCACCCATGCATAGCCTGGGAACATTACCCATGGCGCAACACAGTACGCCAGCAGTCCCAGGTGTTCACACACCTGGCCACTGTTAAACAGCCATGCACCATACATACCAAGGTGGGATGTCTGACAGTTCTGCCCATCACGCATGGTGAGGATAGGCCCCACACAGGATGTACAGCCCTCAATGGTGATGCAAGAACGTATAGTGGATCCACTGGTCATCCACTCACTGTAACCAACACCAGCATGGGGGACCTCAGTGATGACCTCTCCACAGAAAACCACACACATCATATGACCGGTGTGGTACCCTACATGTCCTCCATGCCAATGTTGAACAGAGGCCAGACCGAAAACACCTACCAATGCCTTCCCCGACCACTCCACATGCATGTCTGCAACAGGCAAACATGATGACATCAGGACCTTGTCCACCACAGGTAGGCACATGGTGTGGTGGACCGCAGCCACTGACTACCTGTACATCAACAGTTGTAGCTACTACATGGCAGGGCAATGACAGTACCATGGAACCCATCACCCATTCATACCGGCCACCATACGGCCCCACATACCAACATCCAGGTCCGCCGTGGGAGTGGTACTGCAGAGGGCACATGAGACAACCACAGGGCCTTCCCTAACTGTGGTAAGGACATGGTTGGGGCACACTGACATGGCTGGAAATGGTCCAGAATGGTACAACAGTCACTGCACCCACAGACATTGTCTGCATACCACAGGACATGTTCCATGCATACATCCCCCCCCCCAACAGGGAACATATCCATCCCACCAAAGTGTATCCTCCAAAACATGTCATATGGCCTGGGGTGATCCCATATCTCTATGGCGTTTGACACGGCAGCAGTGGGCACCGGTGATTTCCCTGGCTGTGTGCTACCCATCCTCTTTGAGGCCCTCGCCCACACATGCGCCACTGTGTCATGTTAGCCTTACTATGGGCTATGTCCCCAATGGATGCCATATGGCATCTGTGGTCCCACTATGCCAGGGTAGTGCTCCTATGGACTGTCAACAGCCACACCCTATACGCTTGACAAATGTTGTCTGCAAAGCTGTGTGGAGGTCCATACAGGTGGTCATGGTTACAGATAGCGGTGTACAGCCAATACCGGGACATACCCACAACTACATAGTCAAGGGCGGATCCTGCCTCCCGAACCTGCTCGTCCAGTCTGGAGTGTTCACCAAGGCCATTGATGGGGATATGTGGGTTTGCACACAGTACCATGACCTGGTGGGAGCGGTCAGAGCACACTACACATGGGACCCATGTAAAGGCTCGCCAGCATACATGTGGGGACATATGTCACCCGATGCTTCTCACACAGGTTGGAGGTCACACCACACAGGGTTGGTGCTGAAGGTGCTTTGTCACACTCATATCTGGACCCAGTGGAGGGCCACAGGGCTCACTCCTGTGCACCCTGCCAGATAGCATCCGACCTTCCAATGTGCATGCAATCATAGGGGGATTGTAGCAGACAAGGTATGCAGATGACTACGCACCGCCGACATACCCAGCACCCCATGTTACACGACATCCACCTAGGGCGCCATAGACATGGCTGACTGGTGCCAGAGCCATGGCCTGCTAACAAATGCCAGAGAAGGTGCAGCCCTACCCAGTGTGAAGAACATGTTCGTCCCAATTTCACATGTAGGTGGTACGCCATTAAAGATGGTGGACATGTTCAGGGTAATGGCTACCACACCTGTTGGCAACCTCTGTCAACACACACAATGGCAATGTGGGTGTGAAGACATTCCATTGTGGCCTCCTGGTCTGGATGGAATGGCAACCACATCAGGGGTGTTCATTGTAACCCTGTACACATCACACACCAGTGCAATGACTGCGTACAATGGCACATGTGGCCTGTAGCTAACCTGATGCCTGCAGCACTCGGAAGGACCGCAAACGCTCCACAAGACGGGGATGACGCTGCTAGGACATGTGTCACAAGGTGCACGGCCAAGGGGACACTGGCTGTGGATCTCCACAGCACAGCTGCTCCGTGGTGATCTGTGCCCGACATACACGGCCATGTCTGACCTGGGTGACATGGGCACATTCCACCTCCCAGGCCCCATGCGAACACGGGCACAGAAGCGACTGTCAGACACCTCAACCCAACGATGAGTGGGACGTGCTGGGGGAACAGGGTAACACCAGACACACACTACAACACGGGGAGGGGTGCCAGGCCATGTGAAGGAAAGGCCCTGACTGCCTTTGTCCAGGACTGCTACTGACGTGTGGATGTGTGACTATAGTTATGCGCCAGTCAACCTCTGTGTGTCACTGCTAGACCAGGGACTGGGGACTGATGGATATGGCATCACCATCCTGAGGGATGTTAGATGCCACACACAGTCATGCTAGGTCCACACATGTCGAGGGCACATATCCTGTCACGCTCATGTGTGCCTATGTACCTATGTAGGGGTCCATGCCAGATGTGGGTAACTGTGCTATGCTGATTTTGCCAGACATGCCTGTGGGTACACCACGACTACACGTGGGGAACTAATTACAGTGCTCCCAGTAGGCACGTGCAAGTACACCATCAGTATCATACGGGTTAACTGCACCGACATGGTGCTACACATGTAACCACCACACATACTGTGTACACATATCAATGAATGCTGCACCTGTCCTGCATGGTATGTCTGCTGCATGATGTCCGTGCAGAACACACATCACATACACACCTGTCACCAGCCATACACACACACCACAACATACACAGCACGTACTATGCGGACCCAGGTATCACATACACCTCTCACTATCGTGTCCACCCTGTGCATCATAATATGTCAGCTTAACCGCGCATTGATGGTGTGGCTCACAGTTATGCGGCAGAGACTTAATCATTTGCACAGGGTGATATGTGTGCCACAGGCATGGGCTGTACCAATGGATGACATCATGTGTGTGTGTAAGGGCCAGTGCATTGAGTGGGCATGACTATGTAGATTGCATGTGAGTGTGGTGGAGCCCTACAGTTGTGTCTGCTGTGTGTGGGTGTGTGTGTACACAGTTCAGTCATCTGTGATGCCTACACGGGGTATGCTTGGCAGCCCCTGACTGTACAGTGCAGGTGTTATGGCTCACTGTGTCTGCCGGTGGCGGAGACCCGCGCCTGCCTGGGGTCGCACGGGCACGACCGGGTGGAGGTACAGACTGTCCACTCTCCGATGTCACATGTCCGCTGGAAACGTGCCCACGACGGGGCCGCCCAGGGCCACGTCCACGTGGCCTGCTCTGTCCAGGTGTGGATGGTGTGGTAGCAGCTGCAGTGCTACTGCTACCATCACTGTCTGTGTGGGCATGGGAGGTGGCACGCACACGCTGACCTGCAGCAGGTGGTGTTGCTGGCACACGGCCACGTGCCCTATGCCTCACCCCTACCTGGTGTTCCTGCACGGAGTGCGCAAGCCAAGGATGGCCAAGCCTCGGTCGATGAGACCAGCCATATCGCCTAATCTCCTATCCAGAACATCGGCAAGATGCTGTTGTGCATTCGCCAATGCCTGGATGCTGTCATTTAGGGTACGGATTGCAGACCTCTGCAGCCTCTGCCCCTCCTGGTTCTGTCGCTCGCACGTGCCTGCGCCCGCCATTACAGTCTGGAACATGCGCCTGGTTATACCAGCTGCTGCACCCTGGACGGCAGGTGTATGTCTAGCGGTGCTCCCCACGGGCAGCACCTGCCACATGCCTGCGTGGCACTGCACCAGTCCTTACACTGGCAACATCGTGTGTCCCCACACCTTCTGCAGCCACCACACATTCCTGCTCGGGGACAACAGACGCTGACTGACCATCATCTATGGGCAATGGTGTTGGGGTATGTGTTGGCATCTGAACTGTGTGCAGGGATGAAAGGGACGTATGTGTGATGTTCTCCAGTGGCACAGTCTCTGCCTGTGACGACCCTGCCTGTGCCTCATGCACATGCTCATCACCACTAGTATCTGTGGGGACACTAGCATCAGATTGACCGCAGGAGGGTAACGCACCAACAGCACCTGTCAATACAAAGACATACCATCGGTTACAATACAGACACACACACACACACACACACACACACACACACACACACACACACACACACACACAAACACACACACAGACACACAGACACACACACAGACACACACACAGCATGCATGTGATTATGCAGGTGGCATGCAGCATTCACACAACACAGACCAGTGAATGCAGACCAGACATTCTTAGTGGCAGTATGTACACTGCCCTGGTGGGGACAGTACAACAGGCAGGTGTCATTTAGTAGGCATGCAGTACACACATTCATGGTAGTTTGCATGCATCAGCGTGATACACCGTGTGGCCATGGGCAAGTTGGGAGTACACATGGCTGGCAACAGTATGTAATGTACAGCGCAAACATGTGCGGTATCATGTGGACGTGTGAAGATGGTGTCCCACCGCATGCACCACATCATGATGGCTGTCATGGTGCAGTGTTATGTGTACAGTGTACAGATACAATGTATGTGTAACAGTGATGTCTGTGTAGGTACGTTTGCTGTGAGCTGTGTGCATAGCTGTACGGTGTGTGGTGCAGGCTCTGTGCCACTGCACAGTAGCAGGACACAGCTATGTGTCTGTGCGATGCGTGACCTGGACGCATTACATTGCCATGTCTGTAAGCCAGTTCAGCTGCTCAGCAGCACATATATGGTGAACATTGGAGGCACCTGTAGTAGCTGTGGAGAGGAATGTCATGTCACTGGTGTACTACATCAGATGTCCAGGGGTCCACTACATTGATGAACCCACTATGTGTGTACAGGGTGCAATGGTGAGTACCCACTGTGGATGTGCTGTGTGGCAACATGCCTGTAGGTATCAACCATGGCCTTGTCTGTCTGACTCATTGACAATTGTGTGTGGTAGACATTGTGCACACGGCCCTGTGGTGGCCCATGTGACATACACCCATACTAGTGTGACGTGTCACATTCTCTACGGATATGCTGACAGTGTGTATGTCTGCTATGTTGTGCATAGGTCATATCATGGTGTGACAATGCTGCAGCCAGACATCCATCGCATGGGACATGGCATGCGCCATGTCACAACGCAGTGCACCGATGCAGGGGCATGGGTCACATTGGTAACACCTGTGCTCTGGCCAGATCACAGCTCACTCTGTGGTACTGTGTCCATACTGCACTGGCATACCAATGCATACTACACATGCAGCCATTGTGTAACACCTACACTATTGTATGCATAGCTGAATGCACGTAACACACAAATTGGTTGTGTGGTGTCATACCACTCTACGGTAACGGCTGTATCTACTGTACATGGGTGGTGTGTATGTCGGGTGGTGCGAGCTGTATACCGTGACGGGGGCACACACAGGTGAGCATGTCATGCCTAGACACATGGGGAATATCAATACAGCAGAACATGCGTTTGACTGGCAACAGACTTACCTGCAACAGACCCTTGGCCTTGCGACACGCCAGACGTACCTGTAAAGGCATTACACAAAGGTATACACATTAGCCATTACTATCTCCACGGTCAGCACTGTGCATGACACATCATGCATGTGTGGTTGCATGTGCTATGCACATGTCTCTAACACAACATAGCATACAATTGTTTGCATCTTGTGTGGCCATATACCTGGCATGTATTGCTATATCATGTGTTGTACTATGACACCCACACCCACGTCGCCTATCATACAAACATGCAACACTGACTTACCAGGCAGCTCCAGGCTCATAGCTCGGGAGACACCCACCTCCACGATGGACGCAGGTGTTTCTGCGTGTTGTTCCGTGGGTGTCCCCAGACTAGCCAGGAGCTCCTCTGTAGCTGTGAGTGGGGGCTGTGTTGGTGGCCCACCACCTGTCCCACGTTGTTGCCTGGCGATTGCAGCGACACGCTGTCTTGCATGCCGGATCAGGTCTGTGCAGTGCCCGCGGATCTGTTGGTAGCTGCGGTTGTTTCCGCCCACGCTGTTCACCCTCCTGCACAACTCCTCCCACATCTCCTGCCGTTCTTGTGCCTGCTGTGGCACATGGCTGAACAGGGCGTTGTAGTTACTCTGGAGGTATGGTATGATGACCTCCTCCTCCTGTCGGCTAAATGGTGGAAGCCGGGAACGTGGCATTATCTGGAAGACATAATGATGGTGGCAGGTCACATTCACACTGCTGTGCTGGCATACTGTTGGAAATGCATTGCTATGACATGTACGACATCTGCACAGTGATCTGTGAAGGGCATCGTGGCGGTGACACAGCCGATGTTGTGGCTTCACACCATTGAGCACTGGGTGTCACATCATATCTGTGTGCCACCCCATCACACTGTGCACGCACCATGTAGATGTTAGCCTGCCATGGACATGTGTACCTGGCTGCACCTATGTCCATATCAGTTGGCATATGTCCCCATGTGACGCCTGTGCTACTGTTCACCTGTACACTGTGTATATGTCTGTACACATCACCTCTGTGTCCATTGTGAACGCCAGCAGCGGCACTGTACACATACACATGGACACCTGCACATGCATGTGTTGTGCCATGTACTTCCACACAGCACTGTACCGGTGCTGGACAACTTGCCCCAGCTCACCTGTGTTACGTATGTGATACACATGGAGCAATGTGTAACCATGACACATTGGCAGGAAAGGTCATGCATAGCGTGTACACGCACACATTGTGCAGAGCATCACACAGCACCTGTAACATGACAGGGTGCATCGCCACCACATTACTACTGTGTATGGTTGATAGTGAGAGTGCCTTTTGTCCATTGCACCATGTGGGACCGTGATAGCTCATGCAGCCTTGCTGGTCATCTCTGCATGATATGGCAGGGTATGCCACATACATGGCAATGGGTGTGACCCACTCAGGGGCTGACGGTATTGGCAGGGTGGCTGTCCATTGCTTTTGTCATAGCTGTGTGAAAATGGACATTCCACATGTTTATCACCATGGTGTGGACACTGTCCTCCAGCGAGGTATGCTGTACGCTGCTTGTTGAGGGTGTGTGTGGTGCATGCAGGTATCACACATCCATGCATACACTGTAGCCCTGGCAGGTGCTATGTGCTGGGATGTTGATCGACACAATGCTGTATGTGTACACACACCGCTATCCCATGCACATGGATATCTGCCTGAACTGATGTGGGTAACACATATGTGTACATACATTGCCCGCTGCCACCCACATGTCTGCTGCTGCACTACACACCGCCATCCCTCCCTGTGTGAATGTGGTGTTGGCCTCAGCAGAGGTATCCGTATGGGGACATGGATGTTCACATAGCAGGCCCACTGATGGTATCGCCCATCTGACCATACACATATGATGCACCCTCACACATACGACCCATTCATATTGTTGTTCACAATGGTGACACGGCTATATTGCTATGCCGGAGCCATTCACAGACATACATACACAGAGGCATGCACGCCCATCTGTGTCATTGGCCGGACTATTGGTGTTGTTTGGCACCTAATGTGTTTGACTGCAGGTGGCGCAGACCTACTGTGCACATGTCTACATGGTAGGCCTGTTCTACGGTAGGCATCTGTGATGTGCTGTGCACATCTCATACCTGCACATTTGCTTGTTGTCCATCGGTCCACAGGCCAGTGGTGGGACATACAGGGATGTTGCGGAACATATGTACATGCGACCCTGTACAACTGTGACGCTAGCCTCTCAGATGCTCATGTGTCGTGGACGTGAACACCGTACACACACATGTGGTTGTGGGCCGCCGTCCATACCCATCTCCACCTGTGGGTTGCTATCATCCCACACACTCCTTGTACTGTATGTTCAGGCTATGCAGCTATGTGGGGCTTGTGTGCATACAATACGATACTATGTGCCTTTGCACCCATCACAGACATTGTCACACAGGTACACCGCAGCCATACACATCGCAGATTGTTGTCAGCATGTCACATGTGGTACACACCTAACACATCTCCTGCGGGACATGGTACTCTGTATGGGCATGTCCAGTAGTGACATACCACAGCTACCCCTACATGACGGCTATGCAGGACATGTCTGTGTACATCTACTGTGACATATACACAAGCAATGCCCCTACCGACATCACATGGTACTACCTGTGGAGTATGTGTGTCTGCATCCATGCTATGGCCATAGATGACAATTGTACATCTATATGTGCAACATACCTCAGTGGGGTTGTCATGAGCACATGTTCCATGTGTCAATGCATTGTTCATGTCTGTTTGGCAGTCATTGTTGTGCATGGTTTACATGGCTGACATAGTGTACTGTGTCTGATTCCAGGTACTTCATTGGGCTACCAGCATTGTACATTTCTACAGCACATTCCAGCCATCATGTAGACAGCTTAGATGACAGTGAGAGGTGTTCCGCCATGTGCACATATGTCACACGGTGCAAGGGTGACTGACACACATTGTCGGACTGGGTTCTGACTGCTGTGGATGTGTGTACCGGTGTTGACAACCATGACTGCACCAGATGGTGTCTTCTGGATGTGTGACATTCACAACAAACACCCACATTCACATAGCAGCACATCGTCCACGACAATTGACATTCCTGCCTGAACACTGTGTACAGTATGTTTGTATGACCACTGCATATATCACTGGTGGCCACCAGCATGGCTGCCTACAACAGCAGTGTGTCTCCTGTGCAAACATGGGTTACACCAGTCACACCACACCTGTGCCAGCTGGCCCTGTAGTGGGTGACAGTGCAGTTCCATTCATCATGTAACAGTATACATCATGCACCAGTATGTTGCAGACATGTGAACGGCTGTGCTACTCAACATATGCAGACATGACACATCACCTGGTACACCGTGTCTGCCTTGCCACCTGCTATTGTGACCACCCTGTGATGACATTGTACAGCCCACATGGACGTGGACATGTGATGGCTCAATGGTGAATTAACCGTCCAGGTGTGTGTCTAGCCAGGTGTCCAGTAGCCACTGGTCTGCATGCAGGGATAGTCTACATTGGCCTACTCTGTCACTGGGACTGTTGACTATGGTCATACTGTTGTTATGCAGGCATGTGCTGTTTGTCCAGTCTGATAGTCGTGTTGAACCACACTACCGTGGCACACATGACGGTGGACATCTGGCTAAGGTGTGCAGCCCACATGTACATCTTCTCATGCTATGCTGCCTGTGCAGCGGTGTCACATGTCTGCCTCTGGCAGGGCTGTCACAGGTGGGCACAGCATGCAGTGATGTGTGACAATGCTTACACCCTCCACTGTGCTGTACAGTAGCACTGCACACACAGTACAGCACACATGTCATTTATCTACGGTGCCTGGGACATGCCTCCATGCCCTACACGGCACACCTGCCAGTCCAGATTGTACACAGATCATACCTCCCAGTCACATACCTGGACTGCAACACACACAGGTGGGTGGTTCCCAAACCACACCGTGATTTACACACATACTGTATTTTCCCATGACACATTGCATCATAGGTAGTCCATGTTCAGATACCCATGTTTGTGACCAGTACACACATTGTGACACGCTACAGTGCAGACACTGTACACCACAGGTTACATGCCAGTCGGGTTGGCATGCTGTACATTGCACCTGGGACAGTTGCTACTGCTATGTATTGCGGGCAACAGGACCTTCCCTAGTATGGACTCCCACCCACCCACACATGCTTGGCCATGCAGTACGCATAGCTGGGTGACACATTACACGACACATACCATACCTGCAATACCCTCAGCATGCACCAAACCTCCATGTGTCTGTATGCTAGGCCTACACACCTCGCCCCTCTGTTTGCTGAACATCCATGCTTACCATCCCTGCTAGCCACACCCTAAGCACACAACCATAGCAGCATGCATGGTACATACACACTACAGCCGGTATTACTGACATCCACTGACAGAGGTAGTTGAGGGCATGGCACCCCATCCGATGGACAGTCTATGTGCCTATGCCAACAGTGATCACAGTGCACTTCTGCTACATTTACACACCGGTAGGGACCATGCTATCCCACACTGAGACATGGTGGTGCTGGCACTTTCACAGATGCCACAGTGGTATTCCTGTTCCATGCACACGTGCTGTATGGGCACATGTGCAGGCTGTTGCACGGTAGTTTTGTTCACCTGTGTGTTGTGTGTCACTTGACAGTCATGGTGTGTCCTGCTGGTGCATGACATACTCCACAGCTAGCTACCTACACATGACTGCCAGACATTGCAGTGTGGGCCCTCACGCAGTGTGGTGGTATGTCTCTGCTGTTTGACTACATCCACATTCAATGCAGCATACCACGGTCATGCAGGCATTGACGACACAGATGTTGCTGGCATCCTGCCTGCCAATGGGGTACCTACCAACAATACACACTCTCACTCACTACAGGGTTCCAATCCTTGGCTGGACATTGTATTAACCCTGTGGACACATACATAGTACTGTCATGCACATGTTATGTCTGGGAACACAGTCCCAATGTCACCTCCAACCGCCGTAGTTGTTGTATCCCGCCAACCTGGCTGTTACATGTCTCTGCAGCAGCACACGCCAGTGACTGCTAGCCCATTCATGTACGTTGTGCACCCTGACCACCACACTACCACATCTATCACACTACACATGGATGGTACTGCATTGCACGTATGGGGCTGCATCTCTACACCCATGACTGGGCCATTCAGTATGGCACTGGGCCACATCTTGACATACATGCTTCACACACTCAATGACTACCTGCATGCCTTTCCTGGCACCCTTGTTGGGCTTCTGTGCACCACAGCACACCACATCCCATGCTGGCCACCTGTCATATTATTGCATGGGTGGTTGGGGTGCTACAGAGGGTATCACATCAGACATGATCCGCTCTTTGCCCTTCAGCACCATTCCACTTTATGCTATTGACAGTGTACACATCCTGCATCACATCATACCGTATGTTTCGCCATGTTACGCCATGTGCCTTCTGTACAGTTCACACAGTGGTGCAGGCATATCATGCTGACTCCGACATTTCAGGGACGTGTGGCATTGCACATTCCTCAGACATGTGGCCCCTCATGCTCAATATTTGCATATGTACACTACCTGCTGTCACACAGTACTGTACATGCCTACATGTACCACTTCTACATACCTGGCAGCATTCTAGGTCATCCTGCTCATGTTGCTGACACCCATACAGGTGTCAGTGTGGCAGATATATCATGTAGATATCATTGCATCAGTTACATCACACATACTGCATACACATCACATTTGCATACTAACAGTCATGCGGTGTGTATCACATGGATACTGTCCGTATACAGGCATATCACGTTGTACATGGTTGATGTACACACACATGGCCCACATGGTGCTGTGGTTGCCATATTACACCATAGCGTGGGTACACATGTGCAGGACTACACATTTCTGGACCGTATGTCTAGCTGATACCTTGGGTGCCCTTGTACCTGTGCCATACACACATGTACACGCAGGCCGTGTTACAATGACACATGTGTGGTGTACCTTACACAATGGATACAACGTTACATGTCTCAGTATAGTCATGCTGTGCTGTCTACCCAGCTCAGACAGTTGACATATGCAAATGACAGTCATGTAACACATCTGTGCTCACCTGCATGCCACGAACACAGGGGTGTAATGTACTCTGCCATGGGCCATGTTCTCCACAGTACTGATGCATGTAGTACTCCTACATGTCGTTTGCTGTGGGCAGGGGGGGAGTAGCAGTCCTGCATGTGTGCACACATGCCACATTGCTCAGCCCGGCGACTGTGTGACATCCACAGACTGGACACACACCATGCTGTGGGACATAGGTCCTGTGCACATCCCACAGGGGCACACTGTGTCACTAGTCGTGTGATAGCTGCCTTGCTGGTGGGTGACACACACCCATGGTACCACCACAGCGGACGTATTGTATAGACATGACAGTTGACATCCAGTTCTGCCGTTCAGTGGACACTACCATGGGGGGGGTGTCAGTACTGTGTACATTGCACATGTGTTTACACACGGCCCTGATGGACATCATTGTGGCACACATTGCACCTGCTATGGAACGTTTGGACATGGTCACTTGCTGTTACCTCCATTTTGGGTACCTCTTCTGCTACTACATTGTCCCATATGTGCAGGCCATACATATCTTGTGTATGTATATAACATTAGCCCATCGCTCCATCATGCATGCTATGCCTGTGATACTGTCTATGATTTGTGAACATATCCATCATGCCAGCTTTGCATTACACATAATTGACATAGTCGCCTACTGCGTGGGATAGGTGCACGTCGTGCGCACATTCCGTATGACATCGACGGTATATGCCCATGCACATGTGTGCTGTGACACTATACATAAATGTCCTATCCTGCTGTGGCACTTCAGTGTTGGATATCCACTGCCAACATCGGCGTGGGTGGTGGCATTGTTCTGTGTTTGCAACCCCTATGGCAGACCTGGGGTAGGGTTACCACCTGTGCCTCTTTGCAAGGGACAGTCCCTCCTTGGGCAGTTGTGTCCTGACAAATGTATCACAAATGGCAAATGTCCTGAGATTGTGGGACATCACTATATCCCATTCTTATGTAGGAGTTGCATAACATACTTGTTTATGTATGTACATTCCTAACTGTTACAAGACACACAATAAGCAACTGACCTGCTACAAGACTACACATTTCATTATGCAAAAGAGTAGAGTTCTAACCTTTGTACTGACCATGGGTATGTGTCCACCTGTAACATCTGAAGTGTGTCCCGACGATTTCACACTTTGGCCTTTTGAAAGGGTGGCAAGGCGCCCTGGGGTTATCGCGGTGTTTACATGTTGTCCCACTGCTGTGCACACGTTGTCCACAGTTGTTGGTATGCTGCGCGCTTTAGCATTACATATCCAACCTTCGCCTCTCTGCCTGATGGACAGGTATCTTTACCTACACACACCGCTCACATACTGTACAGATTCGTCATATCGACGCGTTACACACCAGTACATGTCGTGGGTTCGACATACCTTTCCGCCTTTTGTTCGAGTTCGCCTCTATTCCCTTGTTTCTCTTGTTTCTCTTTCTCTGTTTGGATTAGTTCGGTATGAACATACGGTTTGAATATCCAGGAGGTCTTCCTTATATTCGCCGCCGCCTGATGCATGTGGGTTAATCAGGCCAATAGCTGTTCCTCGTGTGTACTTATGCGCATATCAGCGGTGATCCCCTTCCTTTCGTTACACGCGTCGGCACTAGGCCATGGTTCTTTCCTCGTGTGGCGTTGGTTATTTGCAATACCTTCGTGAGGATGGTATGTATTGTATCATGTTTGTGTGACTGCATCCGCTATGTGTGTTGTCGGGTACATTTCGCTGTGGTGTTAGCCGTGGATTGTGTGTGTTGGGTATGGTATTGTGTTCGACATGTGGGTCCCCGTGTCCTGGCGGCGCTTGTCGATGGCATTGTGCATTCAAATGTGTTACCTGGCTGTTATTTTCCTGTACATAGCGAATGCATGGATGCATGAGCCGCTGCTAGTGTTTCCCAGGAGCTTGTTGTGGGTATGCCGCTGTCATTCACTGCCTGTATGTGTTTGCTACTGTTTTAGCTGTTATCCCTTTGATATGTGCAATGGGGTATATCTGCGGATGTGGTTGACGGCGACGGTGTGTGAGTCTTGCATTTATACATACCAGATATGCTTGTGTGTGTGCTCCATCCGTGCTTAGGGAGCTGCGGGTTACCTGTGTGTTGTTCCGGGAATATTTGTTTTGTTGATGTCGCCTGCTGTCGGTGTCGCCTGCATGTGTGCTTCCTGCACGTATTCCTCCTTCACATCGGTTATATATCTGCGGATGTTCGTCCGTGCCTACCATCCATTGGCATTTTGTCGCTGATAGTTACGGTGATTGTGGTCCTATACTTGGGGCGGACTGTATGCTACCGGTAGCCTCCTATTCGTGTGCCGCTTGCTTACGTCACGGTCGTGGAACACACCGCGGTATTTACCGGACCGTGACTGTTCACGATCGGTGCCGGATGGCACATTCGTATTTTCGCCGCATGCCTGATGCTGTGTAACGTTGCCGACGGACCGTGTGGAGTGTACGTTATGGCCGCCATACCTACGGTCGTGGTTTGTACATGCGTCCTTTGCATCTCCTGTTTGCTATGGCCCTGTGGTACAGTTTGGGACATTTGCGCTTTGCATCATTTTACGTCGCCACGTGCATAGCCACTGAGGAGATGTCGGTACTACTTTGTGGGTACTGCTGTACATACGCCTATGGTTCCTGTACTGTATGCCTACGCCTATTATTACACTCCGGCTGTGACATGTCACCTTCATACACAGTTTACAGTGGCACACACATTACACACACACAGCGGAACACACGACAACCTCACCTCACACATACACATATTGCCGCCATGGCTGTCAACCTTCTATTGCCGGAGTGGGGAACACACACAGTAGTAATGTGAAACACATGGGCATAATGTGGAACACATAGTAATGGCATAGTGACAACTTCAGCTAAGTAGGTCATAGGTTGATTATGATATGATGATTTACTTACAGTGAAGAACCTTTAATGACTTACTATGAGTACATTGTATTTACCAGGATGTCATTTATATACATTCCTAACAATGGTTGTTTGAGAGACATTTTCAATGTGGAACTTGGAGGAACTGCGAGGAACATGCACTGTTTTACACCCCAGATGAGGTACGTTCCTCATAATGTCGTACACTTCACTGGTATGCTTTCCGCTTCGCACCGACGGTTGGACACAATACCCACGTTGGCGATCGCCGGTGGCGGCGTGTATCTCCGCACTCATGTCCTATGGATATGACACGCACATATGTAGGGTTGCCACCTTTTCAAATGGCCAAGGTGGGACATTTTAAGTACGTCGTCAGGTTTTGCATGCCAACACATACCCACGGCCAGTACAGAGGACAGCGATTCACTTTTAACGGAATACAAAGCTGTAGCATTACAGTTGCTTATTCTGTTTATTATCATATTTAGATGTTTCTTCTACAAAATAACTGTTTTCTGCAACTGATAGCGTAATTATGGGGAATGGTTTTGTCCTACAATCTCAGGACATTTGCCATTTTGTCATTGTTTTTGCAGGACACAACTGCCCAAAGGTGGACTGTCCCTCACAACGTGGGACAGGTGGTGACCCTACACATATCCCGTTACTGTACCGTGGACCGGTGACCATCCCGACACGCGGATATGTATTGCTGCAGGTTAACATTTCCATGGCTGGCGTTACCTGCCCTGCACTATCCAGGATGATCGGGTTGTCGGTCACTATGTTTAATATGTGGTGATTTCGCGTCTTACTTATCTGTGACCTTGCATCCCTGGGTTCCATATTACCCTGTTGTCCTTTCTATCTGTGTATGCGTACATATATTTCTACATGTGTACTGATATGTATTTCGGTATCTGTGTATGCAAATGCGTACATGTGTGGTCGACTTGCGCCCGATAGTGGCAGCATATGGCTACGCCGTGTGCTGTTGAACCGGCGTGCGTTGAGTTGTTGGCGTTCCATGCTCTGCTGACTATTGGGTGTGCAGTGTTTGGCCGGTGCCTTTGTTGGAGTCACACATACGTCCGCACATACGGTACACATTACGGGCGGACATGTTTGTGTGGCGTCCATTTTACTGTGTGTGCAGGTCAGGAGGTGTCAGTCCATGGGGCCTACACTGTCAAAGTATGTGCTATGCGTTCCCTCTTTGCCAGGGCGTAGGCATATTGGGTACGCCTTTGTCTACCTACTGGGGCTGGCTCAGTGTGTCCGTGGCGCCGCACGCCCTGTGCCTGTGCTTGCCCTGGCAGTTGTGGCGGGCTTGGTGGCCCTCCGGCATTATGTCCCTGCAGCAGCTGTTTCCGCAGAATCATATTGTGTAGCATACAACATACTATGAATATGTGGGCACTTGTGCCTGGAGAGTACTGCAAGGCTCCACCGGATGTATCCAAGCACCGGAACCGTGATTTCAAGATCCCCAACACACGCTCTATGATTATTCTCGTTTGTGCGTGTGCCTCATTATGGCGTTCTTGCATGTGTGTGTGTGCATTTCTGATGGGTGTCATCAACCACGGCTCCAGTGCGTAGCCAGCATCCCGCACAAGGTGACCTTGTGTGATGTCCCCACTGGCGAATACCTGATACAGCTGTGAGGCATGCCAGATATGGGAGTCGTGGTAGCTTCCAGGGCTGCCAGCACACACATCCATGATAATGCCCTGCGCATTGCACACGACCTGGCAATTGATGGAGGGGTATCCCTTGCGGTTTATGTAGCGTCTACCCTGCTCCCCAGGTGGTGACTTGATTTCTATGTGCGTACAGTCTATCGCACCCAGGACCTCCCGGTATTGTGCCACACGGTGGAAGCGGCGCATATTGCTAGCCAACTCCTCCTGAGATGTGGGGAACTTTATGTGCTCATGGGCATGTGGTAACATGGCATCCAGGAACTGGTGTAGTACCCTGGATGCTGATGCCTGTGAGATGCCCATTATGTCCCCGGTGGGCCTTTGGAAGGTACCTGTAGCCAGTATTCGCAAGCTCACACATACCTTTGTGTCCACTGGGATGGGCTCCCCTCTGTTGTCTCTTGTTCTCAGGCGCGGCCGGCACAGCTCCACTATTTGCTGTAACGTGTCCCTGTCCACCCTGTAGCGCTCTACTATCTCCAGGTCTCGCAGCCCCTGGTAGGTCACCCTTGGTCTGAACACTCTCCTTCTCCTGTGAGGCCTACGGTAGTTGTCGGCACCACCCTCCGCAACTCCGTCTGTCTCTGCCACATACCTATTCATCACGGCCACGGCGGCACCCAGCATATACATGTTAAAAGTTCCTCGTCTGTTTACACCCTACGGTGCGGCGTTTGGGAAATCGCTGTGTGTTGTGCATTCACATTTATTACTGTTGTGCTGTATACCCGGTGATGTCATTGGGTGTGTCTGTGCGGCCCTATCCATGGATTATTTCCGTGGTTTTACGCTTGCAGCTGCAACGGTACTGCCTGTAGTGTAACATTACAGTTGCCTGCATTGCCTTCGCCTGGCATCTTACATTACTGCATCCTGCACGCACATGGCATATGATGCATTTTATCTGCGGCCGCAGTTATGCTACATCTGTACTTGGCTGTGCTATTTCGGTTCTTTGCTCTTTGCATTTCTACTACATCCCCTATTATCTTTGCTCTCATATGCCTCCCCTTTCCCGTTCTGCAGGAGTCTGCATGCAGACTTATCAGCTGCCGGCGTTTGCCCTTCCTGCATTGATTGGTGTTAATTGCTCGTTACGGATACATTTACACTGCTTCCGCATTTCCTCGTATTCTCAGCATTACCTTCCTATATCCCTGGTTGTTGCCGGTGAGGCCGCCACATGACTGGTTTCGGGAACGTAGTCGTCCTCGTGCACATGCATTTGTACGCGCATTCTGTACTGTCAGCGCATCTATTTCCTAACACGCCAGTCATGATGTTGTGATGTGCATTGTACAGCCCAGATTTGCTGTCCTCCAATATCCTTCCTCCTACGGTGGCACACCCTGTGTGGTTGACGTGTATCTGGTGTAGGCCACTCCTCGGTGTAGTACCGCCACGCTTTGCTCCATCCTTACGCTGGCGCCGTTTTGCGATTCACTATTATCTGCCTCATTTGCATGGAATTGACTACTAATACCTGGTTACGGCGGACACCGCCTCCACTCCTTGACAACCATTGCGCTGGGGTTGCAGCTTTACATACATACTATGGTGTGTGGTGGCTGTGCAGCTGATTTGTGTTCTAATGCTCTTTTCGGACATTATCATATTATTTCATTGCTTTACAACTTCTGTGCACACATCCCGGGGTCTGCTGTTCTTTCTACGACGTGCCATTTATGTCATTTTTACATTTTGTGCATATTTTCTTTGGACATTCTCGGTGCCTTTCCACATTGGCATATTGCACCTATATGATACCTGACTTTGACAGCCTTCCGTTACTCCTCCGGTATGTTTGGGTAAATGTAAACCGCTTTTTGGTTTACATTCGCGTTCTTACGCTACGCCTGCGCCACTTCGTGGATCGCTATTGCCCTCATTTGCATGGTGCAATACCGCACACAGTGTGTTTTGCATACCTACGCCGGGGGGCGGAGACGGTCCGGCGCACGCCGGTAGTGCACGTGGAATTCATTCATACCTGAATCGCTCAGCAGCCATATTTGGCGTTATAACGCCAACGCTATGCGGGCGCCTGGCGCAAGGTTCATGAATCCCGGGGATAGTTTTTATTGCAAGTATGGTATGTTGTGTTACTAGATTTAATTTTCGGTTGTTATTATGTATGTAGCCTGGGTTTAGCCTGAAAATAATCAGATTTGATCAGTCTTCTACCCCGTAACTAAAACCTAATAAATGAATAAGTAAATAAATAATTGCCATTACAATTTTTTCTCCATTGTAGCTGAAGGAAGAATATTTACACAGATATATTTACATGGATAAGACAAATACTGTTAGGCATTATTGGTTGCCCATTATTGAAATAATTGGCTGCATATTGAGTTTGGGCTCTTACTACCGGAGTAGAAATCATCCTGTATCTCCAAAGCAGCTGCATTTATCTTTGTTTATATGTTTGTTTGCTTGTTTATTTGTTAGCTATTCCTCTGGTACCTTTCTTAAGTGTTGCTTTCTAGCTCAATTAAATTTGTCTGGTGAGTGTTCCCTGCCATAAGGGCTGCTTTGTGGAAAGCTTTTTCTGCTGACTATTAGCAAAATATATGTTGGTCTGTATAGCTGTTGGTTGAACTGTCATCTTAAATCATAATCTGTACTTCTAACTAGAAATGCTGTTTTTAACTGTGGATGCAACTTTCATTTAGTAGATTATAGGTAAAGTTATTTAAGAAAACAATCTCTCTCAGTAGTAACCATTTATGTTCATCATTAGTTCACTGCATGTAGTGGTCTTAAAGATTATGGAATCTCCTGCCAATAATCTAACCAACTGGCCTGCTTCCAAGGCTTTAGGACATCTTCCACATGTTCCAGCCACTGCCCTGCAATACAGAAAATGATACAATCAGTGGCCAGGGAGCCACAACTTCAGACCTTTTGTTGCCTCAGAGATATGTCAAATGGGATGAGAAGCAAGACATCCCTCACCCTGGCATAAAAAGGAAAAATAGGGGATGAAATGGAGGACTGGCTGCTGCAGCAGTTATCAATTCAACCATCTAGTGTAATGGTAAGCTTACTTACACACCTGTAATATGCTCATGATTACATCACTGCTGCAGCACCCTTAAGCTATATAGGGCAAGTGCCAAAACACAGGAATCAAGGGAGAAGGCAGAAGGGTCAGTATCCAGGAATCCCTGGAAAATAGTCCTAGTAGCCTGTACAGGACCTATATAAAAATCTAATTTGTAGTGCTTGGCAAAGATATACACAGAATACCAAGTTATTCCTTCTAGAATATTTGTGGAGTATACCTCTTTCCAATAAGTCACAAAAGTAGCCAGATCCCTGGAAGAACACAGCCTGCCTGTGCCTGGAAGTGACTTGTCATGGTGTGAATGATAACAGGCAATAGTATGGGTCAGGATTTAAAGTCTGTATGATTGAATACTGCTTGCCTCTTATCTTTACCATCGTCGGAGACACACCTGATCAACATTCCTGAAGGTTTTAGTCTTGTCAATGCAGCATTCAAGTTGCCTAAACACATCAAGTGTATATAAAAGTCTCTCTCCCTTGTTTTAAGATTCTGGGAAGAAAATACAGGGAGATGAATAGCCTAGCAATGTAAAGTCTGAAAGGGATTCCTGGACTTGTATTTGCCTTGAAGGAAAGCATATTTTGATTCTTAACTAGCAGGCATATATTAAGAATCTGTTCTCAAAGTAATGGTATCCTTAGATTAATAAGATTGTGGTAACCTACCATAAAAGCTTGTGACTAAAATACTCTTCTTGCATAAATCAGAGCAATGAGTAACACTGTTTCCATAACTGTATATTCAAAACAGGTTGATGAGCAGGTTCCAGGGAAACAGTATAACTTATCCAAACATAACTTAAGATCCCAAGAGGAAGCCAACATAATCCAAAGTAGATGGATAAATAAATCATCTTATCAAAAACTGCTTAACTTGAGGTAGGGTAGAAAAATAGGAGTGGGTGGGATTTTACAGCAGATAAGTAGATATGGCTGAGAGTTAAAGCTGATAGATGAGTCAGAATAGCCAAAAGATAACTCACACAAATAGCTTAAAAGGGACCTGGTGCTAGAAATGGCACCAACCAGAAATCTTTTCCACATTCCTATCTGTGATTTTGTAGTAACAGTATTCTTTGCTTCTTTTAATACCCACTGAATGTCCGTAGACAAAAGAGTGCCTAAAATGTCTCAAGACTATAACATCCACACAATGAATAGAAACAAAACTGAAGGACGGCATTTTGTCAAACAATCCCTGTCTTCTGTGAGTAAATTCATCCTGTGAGGATGCTTGCAGCAATTGCTTATTGCTAAATTCAAAAGAAGGGAGAACCACTGAAGCCTGGACCAAAAGGAATTCTCTACAATTATATTTGTGGGGTCCTTCTGAAATTCATTAGAAGAACCTTGGTTGTAAGAGGAAAAGATCATGTGAGAATACCCCTGTCCATGGAAATAAAGAACATTTGATTTCCAGGTCTGAATAAGAAATCCTGAAACGGAATGTACTCCCGTCTGCTACAATTGGAGGCAAACAGAAGTACTTTAGACTGTTCATGCAGATAGACAATTTACTGGAAGAACCAGTGTTTAATTGATTTTTCTAAGGGCTTGTCCTGGTCTTTTTCGGGTTGTCTGCAATAATATTTTGCTCTGATGGATTGAAATAGTCTCTAAATGGATTTGAACTGGATACCCCAATTAAATATTTAGCATATCATTATACATACATACATACAACTATTTGCAGTACGGGCATTAATAGCCCTCTAGCTTGCCAATATGCTAAAACACTTGTTCCCATAACAACTGTCCAGGCTATTCTTAAATATGTCTAAACTGGTACTTGCTTTAATGAAATTTGGTAGTTTGTTCCATGCATCAGCTGCTTTCTCAGAGAACCAATTAATACACTTCTTATTACTATAGAATCTTCTACATAGGTTGTCTGATGATTCTGTCTGATGATTCTCTAGTACTTTTTGTTAACCCCAAACATTCCCAGAGGTAGTTGTCACTAAATGCCCTATATACCTGAATAAGATCTCCTCTTAGATATCTATGAGGCACTGTACAAGTTCAGATATTTTAGTCTTTCATAATAACTTAAATTTTCACATCTATGGATACCCTTGGTATATTTCTGCTGTACTCTTTCTAGTTTACTTATGCTTGTTTTCTTATAAGGTTTCTATATTGTTTTTCCATACTCAGTTTTGGGTCTAATGTAACTAAAACAATAACTGAAAAGTTAATTGCAGACATGCAGATGTCTGTGCTGAATGCTGAGTGCCTTGTAGAAAACCAATGTCTGATTAATGACTAAACTTTGCAGACTATAACCTTTTTAGCAATATAGTATTAACTTTTTTGCCCAGAACTATTAAATAACTTGTCAATATAACAGACGGCACTTACAGTACTGTACAGTTTACATCTTTAATGTCTCAGATTTGCTTTTCATACAGTATGGATGGTGATCTCCAGTGCTCAGATCTAACAAGAAATCAGATCTAACATCATATACTTTGTTGACCTTTTTATATGTTCTTCTGTACCATCTGGATCTTGTTCATGAGAACATTATGTTGTTTAATACCTTTGGAATTTGCAGTCTGTTACTTTGGTATTTTATGATGTCATACAGTCTGTTGTTAAGCTACTCTGTGTTCTGTTTCAAGGTGAATTATGTGACAGTTTAGTAAGTCGTCCTTGCCTCCAACCCGGTTTCCTTCCTTGCACCTGCGTCTCAGGAATTCCTTATCTGTAATTTTCCTTAAAGCTTGTACCAGGCAGTTACACACAACTGAATGCCTCTTTTAAGGAGTTATCCTTATCAACATTTTTTTCAAGCTGTACCAGACCCTGAAAATTCATGTTACATTACAGATGAATGTTGTTTTATTTGATTCTTGGCTAATAACAGTTTAAACCTTTTTTAGCAAACAGAAATGCATGTATCTAACTGACTATATTATCCTACATATATTCTAGCAGACAGAAGTATATGCATTTAACTAGCAAACAGAAGTATACATGCATTTATTTTTACTACATACATAGAGAGAGAGATAGATATGGATCCCAGTTGATCCAGCTAATTTACATTTCATCGAAATGTAAATTTGTGACTTCACTTTCGCAAAAGTGCATTTTTTTTGAAAATGCACTTTTGTGTAAAAAAAAAAAAACAGAAAAGAAATAAAAACATGCAGTTTGCATGTAACCTTAGTTGTACAGCAATGTTTAATGTTGATGTACAACTAAGCAAACTATTGTTGAGATCATGTGTGTGTGTGTGTGTGTGTGTGTGTGTGAATATATTTATATATATATATATATATATATATATATATATATATATATATATATATATATTTCTATTAAACAGACGTACATGTGTCTAAATATATATTTAACAGTTTTCCCTTTTTTGCTTTAAAATACAAAACAGTCTACATTAGTATACACTCTTGATATTATGATTTATGTGAAACACATTAGGAAACAAAACCTTTAGTTTTCTTTTGATGCAGCAAGTTAAAACACAGTTCTATATGGTTAACACAATGATAACCATTACTACTAGAATTGGATGTATTATTTAATTTAACAACTTTTTCTTTTGAAGACAGTTCTGTAAAAATGTTTTACAAGTTATGAACTGTATTTTGCAATTGCTGAATATGGCTTTACACAGTGATGCTTTAAGTGAAAATATTGACAATGCTTGTGGATATTACTACAAAGACACTGCAGTCCTGCCTTTTGGAACAAACACACATGCATCACAGATGTTAAGCTTTGATTTGTTACTATACATACAAATGAATTGAGAATCAATTTTTGTGGACAGTTTAAAACCTGATGACAAAACTGTCCATTTACACAGATAGAAAACATGGTTTATACACTGAAGAATGCTGTTTATGTATTAAACCATTTACTGTACAGCAGTTAGTAATTAATTGAAAAGTGCCCCTCCCCCTGTAGTATGCAGCATTTTATTGCAATGTTGTTTATTTGCTTTATGCTGTGAGAATTGAAAAGACATCCACTACTACTGGTAGGTATCTCTACCCTCCCTTTGTTGTTGGCAAGGGACTTGCATAATTTATTTGAACTGCATACCATGGCCCATTTACTGGCTGTACTCAGTGTAACTGAGGTTTTTTACTTTTAGCATTTATCTGCAAACAGATTATTAATGACATGCATGCACAATTGTGATGCTTTGTACAATTACTAAATAGGATCTCTGCAAACATTTGTGCTTTTTGCTTAGTGCTGCACATGAACACTTAATAATTATGTTTTAGTAACGATAATGTTTTAGAAAAATGCAAGCCACCTGGTGTGGCAACCAGTCTTTTTCTAACATTTATTGTAACTACCCATTCCAGCCTGGGAAGATCTGAGCTCACACAAAACAAAATCTCTTACTTTTTTCTTCCTGGGCATTCCAGACTCTGTAGACCATAGTACATTCCTTAACCCTTTCAGCACTTTCTTTACTTTCAGTCATTTGTTAATACATTTGCAACTTGATATTATAATACAGTTGTAAAACAGTTAGAATTACAATAAGTATTTGTAGTTTGCATAACTGTGCATAATTTTTAAACTTGGGTTTTATTTGTAGTATTATGTACTCAGTACAACCTTATATTACTAACATTGCTTTTGAATATTGTTTTTGCTGCAGTCTCTGCTATTTTGATGCTATTATACAATTATAATTTTTTTTAAGAAACAAAATAGATAGTGGCTTAGCTAATACATGGTTAAAACAGATATACTTACATTATTTACATTTGCTGTTGTCTGTCTTTTGTTCTTGTGCATTTTAAACAGATGCACTTTAGATGAAAAAAAAATACATGAATGTCAGTCTTGTGATCTCATGTCTTTACTGCTTTTAACTACTCTCATTTGATTTCTATGCACTAGAACTGTCCTGTGATTTGAAATGGTGATTTTGCAATTATTTAACAGCTTATCTATGAGAGGCTGTCCCTGCATGTATGCTATGAGAACAGTGTCATACGTTTTACATTACTGTTTAACTAAGTGTCTTGCTTTAACTGAATGAAAGTTATATTAGATCATGCTGTGTACACTAACCATTTCCTAAACATAGAGTAGAATGTCGTAAA
>NC_056734.1:240539257-240664257 GCF_019279795.1 Protopterus annectens | reverse complement strand
CAACATATCCAGTTCTAACAATAACTTATCCAATATTACCTTCTCCATTATTTTCCCACAACATGAAAGTAGACTTAAGGGTCTATATGATTCTGGGTTAGTCCTACTCCCCTTTCCTTCCGACAGGTTTAATAAGTGCATGTCTCCAGTCTTGTGGAATCTCCCCATATTTATATGACCTACTAAATAATAAATATAATGGTACTGTAAGTTCTTGCTGAAGTGTTCTTATGTCATTATTACCATTTCCATTTCCTCCGTGTGCTTTGTTTGGATCCAGTTTGTGTAGTTCTTTTTTCAATATAATCTAATTTTGATTCCAGTATCTGAGGTTACCTAGATTTCAGGAGTGTGAATAATCACCCCCACCTTTTGTGGATACAAACTGTTTTGCATAAGATTTTGTAAATATATCTATAATCTATTGTGCCCAAGAATAAATTTTATAGTCTACACACAATTTATCAATTGGTATGTCTTTATTCTTTCCACATATTATGTATCTATAAAATGTTTTCCTATTATGCTCAATATCTTTATATACATTTTCCTTCAAAATTTTCTTGATTGTGTCTTACACTATGCTTAATTTGTTTATCCAGATTGTTTATTTCAGTTTTCAAAGTTGTAGTTCAACCTCTTTTCCATTTCTTATGTTTTTTTGTCTCTCACTTTAATCAGATATCTCATTCTTATGGAAATCTATATCCCCCTGACATCATATATCTAGATCCTAATAAAAAAATTTTTTATTTTTTGCACTCAAACAATTTCTCTTTCAAAACTTTCCACATTCCATCTACAGTTTTTCCACTGAACACATCACTCCAGTTAGTTTTACATGGTAACTGTTTTGCTTCCATATAATCTATAATTAATCTTCTGTGCACTTTTTTAGATTTCAGTTTGGCATAATTATTTAACAACAAATTAACCTTTATAACCCCATGATTACTGCACATCAGTGGTGGTAAAACCTGACCTGAAGTAAAAGTAATTTCTTTTGGAACACAAACAATGTCTAGTATGTTCCGTTCCCTGGTAGTTTTTTTTTTTTTTTTTTTTTTTTTTACAATCTGAAGCAACCGTTGTTCCTGGACAAATGTTTGAATAAATTCCTTATTAATGGAGCTGAATCAATATTATTCCAGTCTGTTTTGGAAAATTTACGTCCACTGCTAACATTCTTCCCTCTTGTGTTTCATGCAAGAAATGTATGAATTCCTCTAGGTCATCAGCACTTGACTTTGGTGATCTATTCACTCCAACAATTGTTATATGTTCCAAAGTTGTCTTTATTGTGGATAGTTACAAAGTCTATAGTATTGGTGTTATCATTGAACGTGTAGTAATCACAGATCTCATAACTATCTTTAATCCCCATCATAACACCTCCACCTGATTTTTTGTTAGAATGTCTGTTACAGTAAAAAACATTTATACCCTGACAGAACTAGTTTTCAGTCATTGTTATTTAACCATGTTTCACAAAGAATAACAGCAATCTTGTAGAAACATAGCAAATTTTCCAGTACAATACTTTATTATTAATGCTCCTAGCATTAACAACCATCAGAGATGCATCAAATGTTACTATCTGTGAACTATTAGATTTTCAACCTGGCAAAAATCCCGCCTAGTGTTTGTCAAATATTGCAAACTATCTGCTGCAAAAATTCTCTTCTGTGATCCTGACAAATGTATTCCATCCTATCTGAACACGTGTGCCCAAAACCAGGCTTGGATGCTCTACACATTTCCATTTTTTAAAACTGGACATTTTTTTCCATGTAGGTATTTACCCAAACAAATCTTTTCATTCCCAGTGAGCTGACTATCCTTTCTATATGTGATTTATGAAAAATACATCCTAACACCAGTACAAACTATACTATCTGACTAAGAGGGCTGTAGGTTCACTTCTAACCGTCTGAGAGTCTTTGCAGATGAGATAATTTGTACCAACATGAATAAAAACAGATCTGTATTTCCTTGCATTAAGGTGTTCCAAGGCTTGTTTCACATCTTCTATTTTTGCTCCTGGCAAGCATAGCACTGTTCGATGTTCATTATCTTCTCTGCAAATATAAGTATCAGTTCCTCTAATAACTGAATCTCCAATTACAAGAATATCTTTTCTGACCATATCTGAAGAATTTTCAGCTTATAATACAATAATATTACAAGGATATCTTTTCTGACCAGATCTGATGAATTTTCAAAACAGAGATTCTTAGCAACTTGAAGAAAAATCACTAAGAATAAGACAGTCTTCTAAACATCCATCCATCCACAATCCCTTTTCCCCATTTTTGCACATGGGGTCAGTGTCACTTCAACAGTGCCAATCATATAGAGTCAAGGTTTATACCACCAGGTGGCTAGCCATGTTAACAAATAAAATGACTGTCCTGTCATCTACAAAGATCTATTTATTGGAGTTGTGTCCTTTTTAGACAATGTTAGATATGCTGAACCACAAAAAGGCAAGCTCAGAACCTGAAATTATAAATTAGACAGAGAAAAAGATAAATTTTTCCTAATAACTTTGGAAAGTGAATATTTAAAAGTAAAAGCCTAGACCCAGTCTCCAGGTTCTTTCTTTCTTGGTCAACTGAGGAAGAGATGTTGATCCATTGTCAAATGTAACTTATACAAAGATTATCAATATCTCAATGTCAGAAATCATCTGGAGCCAGAGTTGTGGGAAGGTTTTACTGGATGCCAGGGTAGAAAAGGAAAGATTCATGAGGGGGCATATATTCAGACTGAATGCTAAGATAATGCCATCTCTACAAAGGACCCTGCTAATTACCCAAAACTCTCTGTCATTGCCTTACTGGATTTGTATTTGCCTTGATGGAAAGCATATTTTGATTCCTGACTAGCAGAAACATTTCTATCATATTTTTCTTGACAGGTAGAAAATGAGGCTAAGTCTTTGAAATAGTTCCAAATTTTCTAACGGTCTCTGCAGAAGAAAGATGAAAGACCAGAAATGGAAATTTTAAGAATGTAGCCAGGCAAAGGTAGTCAGTACTGTCCTATAACCTCTGCTGTTAAAACAGCATTAGTAATGTCATAAGCGCAAATTTTAGAGAGTATTGAAATGACTGAGACATAGAAAGTACTAATAGCTTCAGAATAATCCAGCAGGAAAAAAAGAATTTATGAGTGTAAAGCTCGTATCATTTAACAAACTTACAGGGGGAAAATAGATGGTTTTTAGGTAAAATGATGGCTGAAAAAAAAAATCATCAAAACCTGGCAACATAGGAGGTAAAAACACACTTAAACGCCAAAATTTAATGAGTAAAGCTTTCGGGCTCACCACCCTTCATCAGTACATAAAAACAATGAAATTTTCAGAACATTAAATAGGGATACTAATAAAGTCACATGATCCAGGCAGCCTAACATTCTTAACTAACAATTAATTATTTAAATTTTACTATTTAAAACAATACTAGCATATATTTAAAAACCTTTAAAACATACAAAAGTTCCTATACTACTACCATATAAAATCAGTACAATACAATTGTATCTATATGCATACACATATATATATAAACATATTTAAAGACTTTCCTATGTGAAATAAAAGATGTTCTACATAAAGTTTTTTTTTCTATATATAAACACATATGTTACCCAGCAAATAATATGCTATATTTCATGAACATTTATTTAAAACAAACTATGATATAGAATGCATTCTTAAATATTGTCTCTCTATCTTATACTTCATAGACATTTAACTAGAAGAAACTAACATATATAGTGCATTCTTAAATGTTTTCTCTCTGTCTTTTAATCAATACAGGCTTTATACTAACTGTATTATTCAAATCTGGTGTTATATCTGCCTGCAGTCTAATAATCCATTCATATTCTTTTAATTCTAGGGCATTATTAATATTTCCTCCTCTGATACCTATACTTATTGCACATATACCCCTAAATTTGAAAGAGTGTGTATTATTATCCATAATATGCTTGTATAGAGCATTAGTTATTATTTTCCTTCTAATCTCAGACTTATGCTCTATAATGCATTCTCTTAACTTCCTAGTTGTCTTTCCAACATAAAATGCTGTGCAAAGTGTGCACGTTGCCAGATATACTATTTGTGATGTATTACAGTTAGCTGAGCACTTAAAATCATATTTCTCTTTAGTAATAGGATGTTCAAATTAATTTGTTAAATCATAAATATCTATACAACAAGTACAATTGCAACATTTCAGTGTTTCATTTTTATGCTGGTATACAACTCTCTCATTTCTAAAATCCTTATAACATAGTTTCTGTTTTAATGTTTCCAGATTTCTATATGAGAATCTAAATTTTAAACCTATTAGCTCCTTGATTTCTGGCATAGCTAATAGTATGAGCCAATTTCTTTCTATAATGTTACACACTTCTTTAGTGTTTGCATTATATGTAGTTATATATCTAATTAATTTATTATTCTCATTTGAGGCTTGTGCTGATTGTACCATTTCTTGGCCAAAGATAGGTTTATATTTATCTTTTCTACCTATTCTAATTTCTTCATAAATAGTATCTATATATTTGGAAGAGTAACCATTCCTTACAAATTCTTGTTTCATCTCATCTGCTTGAAATATAAAATTATCATCCTCTGTATTGAGTTTACTAGCCCTTATTAATTGTGCCTTAAGAACACCCTTAAAAGTATGCGGTACATGCATACTATTTCTTCTAACATACCTATTAGCATTTACCTCTTTCTTATAAATCATAGTTTCTATTTTGTTCACTTTCTTATATAGTTGGATATCTAAAAACAATATATTGTCAGGTGAAGAAGCCATTTTAAATTTCAAAAAATCTGTTGTGGCATTTAAATACATAATATAGCTCTCCAATTCATCATTACTACCATCCCAGATGAAAAAACAATCATCTACAAATCTTCTGTAGAATTTAATTTTGTTATTTAAATTGTTGCAATTGTTTAATATAAACTGCTTGTCCCATTGATATAATACTAAATTTGCATAGGTATTCGCTACTGGGGTCCCCATTGCTACCCCAGTTAGTTGTAAGAATGGTTTCCTATCAAAAATAAAAAAAAATTTTTGTTAGTACTACTTCTAGGAGCACACAGATATTTTCTATTTCACGTGCTTGCATATCAGTTTCAGTACAGAGGAAACTCCTTATGGCATCCAAGCCATATTCATTTGGGATGACTGTAAATAATGATGTTATATCTAGTGTCACAAATATAAAATTCTCACTAGTATTTTGTTCATACCACTTATATAAATCTATCAAAAGGTGTGAAGTATATTTTAAAATGCTTGGGCATTTAAGTAAATATTTGCCAAGTTGTAATTGCAAGTATTTTGAAATAGGTTCTGTTACCCACCCATTACCTGAAACTATAGGCCTAAGGGGTGGGTCTTCCAAACATTTATGTATTTTGGGGATTCCATAGATTTGTGGAGTTCTTGGACAAGGTATAGAGAAATAATTAAAAAGGTCAATGGATATATCTTGATTAAGTTGCAATTCATAAATTACCATCTTTACATGGTCAGTAACAAAGAACATATTTGTGTTTTTAATTTTTACACACAATTGATTACTTTAAGTCTTTAGATTTATCTTATTTTCTAACACTGTGTAAATATTTATATATTATTTGCAGGAGCATTTTGATTGGTTTTACACACACAGAAGCTCTCGAATAGCAGTTAGTGATATAAACCACATTTGTTTAATTATAATCAGAAAGCCCATTAACACTGTAGATTATATCCATATATTCTAAATAAAAAACAACTATTATTGCTGAACCTGCAACATTTGTATAATCCACACATTCTTTTGATCTGATATGGGTTTTGGCACACTAAATATCATATAGAATTTTTTTTCAGAATCTCCTCAGAAAGTCAGTGGCGGAGGTTTGTAGGTTTGGTATAACCTCTCTCTCCAACCTCCTTTGAAGAGGAAAGTGTTGCCAATAAAAAAAATCATCATTGTTCTTGTTTTCCCCTTGGTTTGCCAAACAGTGATTCTCTTCAGCACCCTGGTCTCCAATCTGAAAGTTAGAATCACTTCCAATGTAGTGCCCTAAATGGGTGGGTTGGAGAGGTTACACCAAACTGACAACCCCCTACCATTGTCTTTTTCTAGAGATTCAGATGAGAATTTCCAGTAGGAATGGAACCCCTGGAGAAGCAAGGGCACAAGGGGTCAGTGGTGGACGAGAGGTTCCAGAAGATGAATGAACCCATAATTCTTACAAGCTTAGATGTTATTAAATGCACCTATAAAGGCTACAATATTTTTATAAAGGCTACAATATTTTTAATTTCAACAGCCTTTCCATCAATCCATGCCATTTCAATTTGTTTTGAAAGGGTTTCACCTTTGTGTCAAACAAGGAGGTTGATACAGTAGATTTGTTAATAGAATATAAACTACTTGTTAGGAAGTTAAATCTAGCCTACTTTTTTCAGGACCCCAATAAAAACAAAAAGTGACCTCCCAGTTAGTGTATTTCATGTTCCCAGCTTATTTAACCCCCCTCTACACCCCACAATTAAAGCATTTGGCAAAATCTGCGAAACTGAATTGTATAAACTTTATACAAATAGGACCAAAAAATTGTACAATTTATACAAGGAAGAGTTTCTACTACTAAATGTACTTTCACAAAATAAATCCCTGCACATCATGAAGCCTGATAAAGAAGGGGGAGCAGTGTTGATAGCCAGTATTATTTATTCAAGTCACATGTTGAATTTACTTCACAATGACACAAAATACAGTATGGTAGCCATGAATGAGATATGCATTGCATATAAGAAAATAGATATGTTTTTACAGGATGCATTGGTGCAAGGGACTATCGCACAGGAAGAATTTAATTTTTTTTTTATTAAACACCCAAATGTACCATCAATATTCAAGATCTCTAAAATTCACAAGAATCCTTAAGAGCCCCCTTCCCACCTTGTGGCCTGTCGTGTCTGCAAAGGGATCAAATACTTATTCTATTGCAGTTTATTTAGATAAGTCCTTAAAAATTTTAATAAACTTCTCTACATAATGAAAGATTCTTGGAGTTTTTTGAGAAGTATTTGTATTGATTGTTGGCACAATGATTTAACCTTTGCTACCAGTGACATAGTAGATTTATTTGGTAGCATTCCCCAAGATTTGGAACTACAATAGTTTAGGGAAGCTCTGGTTATTTGTGACTTTTTGGACACCAGTAGAATTAACTAACTGACTTACTGGTAGACTTAATGGAATTAGAGTTGACTAATAATTTTTTGTACTTTTATGGTGAATACTTTAAACAATTCATAGGCATGGCAATGGGGGAGCCTCCACCCCCATATATGCCAATATGGTCATGTGGAAATTGGAAATTTATTTTGTTTTAAATGTCCCTCTTTTCAAAATATTGGATTAGATATTTTTGTTTTTTAGATGACATATGTATTTTTTGGAAATGGGGCAAGGGGGCTATTGCTGTATTTTTCAATTACATCAATGAGACCACAAGCATTTTTGAATTCACTTGCATTTACACTGAGGGTGTTATAAATTACCTGGAAGTTATGATTTGCAAGAAAGACTGTTGTTTTGATTCTAACATCTATAGGAAATCAACATTTTCAAATGTGTACATGCATTACAATAGTAATCATCCCACAATGCTAAAAAGTAATTTAGTAAGTGGACAATTTATTAGATTGTCAAGGATGATATCAAATGACCTGATGCTTGACAAGGAATCAGATATGTTTTTCGATATATTCCAAGAGAAGGGATATCCCCCCTGATGATTAACAAAATCAAGAAAGAAGTAACTGAAAAGTTTATGCCTATTCTAGGAAGACCAGATGAGAACAACCCATAAAGATCTTAGCCTCAGGGAGACAAACAATTTTCAAGGGTGATGATACTACTTCCCTTTCTAAAGATGTCAAGAAGATTATCGTGAATAACTGAAACATTTTTAAAATGGAGCCCTAACTAGAAGAGTGCATAGGGAAATGACACATTATATTTATAAGAGAGGGGGTTAACATTAAAAACATTTCTGATAATCCTGTTGTTAAGAACACTCAGACTTGCAAGCCTTTTTGTACTTGGAAATGTGGATGTGCTACTACTGTACATATATTTTAGAAGGGGATACTTTCCAACAACATATAATGGAAGCAATTTGAAGTCACAGGTTTGGGCCAACTGTTTTATACAAAAGGAGTTGTATATATAGCAATATGCTCTGACTGAATGTTTATGTAGGGAAGACTGAATGTTTTTTGAAAAAGAGAATTTATGAGCACTTATATTATAACAGAAAGCAGGATATCAGTGCTCTACTACATCCTGATCCAAATCAGAATCGCTCACTTCCTATCTTTTTTGCTCACATTCTTACTTTCTGCTACTCTTCATATTCATTTATCATTCACCCTCTCCAGCAATTTCACGTGACAGGAGTTCCATACCTTTGTCTTACCTGCAGTTTTGAACATTTGCCTTTGTTCTTATATACTGGCACTAGTATGCTTACTCACCAGCCATCTTGGATATTCCTTTCTCTTCTTACCATAATGAGTACACTCAGCAGTCATTTGTCACCTAATGCACCCAATAGCTTGATCACATCTGCTGTGATTTCATCTAAACCTACCTTCCTTGACTTCATGTTTCCTAAGCACACATTGCATTTCTTCTAGGTTTGGTTTGTCCTTCCTTTTTCATCATGATTTGTGCATGAAGCAGTACAGCTTCTTTAGATTTGTGCCTTTGATGTCCCCTGAACTGGGGAGTAGATTGTTATTGTTGGTGTCCCTCATGAATGGCATCTACCGACTATACTCGTTGTCTATCTATCATGCATTGTAACCAAACATCTGTTGAGGTACATTCCAAAAGATCATAGAGAGTCTCTGATATCTTATGCTTTATCATTGAGCCTACTCTTGTAGCCCCTTTGTTAGTCAACCAGTATTCTTTCTTATATTGGACTGATTTTTCTGTCTCCCATTTCTTCCTGTATTCAATCTTTTTTTTTATATACCTTCCTGGACATAAGCATTCCACTATCATCTTTCCTTATATGCCGTATTTCCATACCTGGCTTAACCACAGATCTGATCTACCATTTTAACACATGCTGTTTTAAGATGCAGCCATTATATCGTTATGCTCCATCTAGTTCCTGTTCTTCAAGAGGTGCCAGATTCATGGCTATTGTTGAATTTGTGTGCTTCCACTCCGGCCACCATGGACGTCTTCATCCTACTCTCAGCTGATTTTAAAGCCTTTTTCTTTTTATTTATTTATTTACCAGGAAACACCAACTGAGTAGTGCCCTTTTTCAGAGGAGGGTCGGGAAAGAAAGCTCAGTTTATATAGACATGATGGACATCACTTACATTGCTTCATCATGTGCAGTCAGTTTTCATTCATGATCAGGAGTTCCAAAGAAAGGAAGGACCAGAGGAGGCACAAGGAAGATAAAGATGAGGTAATAGAGGAGGATATAGTTGTGATAATAGTACATTAGGTTTACTGCAGCAGAAAGTGATGGCATGAATTCATATTGTTTTTTTTCATACCAGTTTAACCAGGGGTAGTGCAGATGCAAAGACATTTATCTGTCTGGTGTTGCTTCAGTTGGTATTTAAACTCTTTCAGGATGCAGATTGTTCTTAAGTGGAGTGGGATAGTATTAACAATGCAGTGTGAATACAGGGAGTATCCCAACTTGTTGCTAGGTTTAATTATGGAGAGTAATAATTTGTCATTGGAGCATACAGGTCTCTTGGTTGTGTAAAGTTGAATGATGGAGTGAAGTGATGGGAACTTTTCAGGGTTGTGCAGTAGTTTGAAGGTTGTAATTAATTGTGAGTACAATAGAGAATTGTTTAGTCCATGCCAGTTTAGTTGTTTTAGAGAGAGGCAGTGATGAGACTGATATTGTTTGTTGACTGAAAACTTGTCTACTTCACTGTAGCATTGTTCTAGCTTGTCTGATAGAGAGGATAAGAGATTGGTTGGGATATGAGAGGCATATAGTAGTGTGGGACCAGAAAAGTAGTGGTCATGTTTTGTCTAGCAGAGGCAATAAGGAAGTGTTTCACTCTTCAGAGGCAGCGTAGCTATTAGCGAGTCTTCTTTATGGCTTGCTGAAGGTGGAGATCAAATTTCAGGTGGTCATCTATAATAACATTTCGTAGTTTGGTGTGGGGTACCAGTTCTATACTGGTCTTGTTGGATGACCGTACATTAAAGGTATTTTTGTTTTTTATTTTAGAAGGAGGGAGTTGGACAGAACAGTTGTAGTTTAGGTTTTCTTTTTTGAATTCAGGAGGAGTTGTGACTTGTCGAGTCAAGTTTATATGCAAGAGAAGGATTTCTGGGTGAGTATTTTGAGTATGGGTTGTTCCCTAGTAGCACATATTAATGTGTTGTCATCAGTGTAATGTACTATGCTGGCCTCCTGGTCTGCTGTGTTTAGGAAATTAATAAATTAATTAAACAGTAGTAGTCCTAGTGTGGAACCTTATGGGACTCTGACAGATATATGAAACAAAGAAGAGAGTAAAGGAGAGGAGAAGAGAGGAGAGGAGGATTTCACTGCTTGTGATCTGTTGGTGAGGTAACCAAGAAACAAGTTAAGTCAGGAAGGAGATAGCCCATAGGAAGGGAGTTTAGTTAGGACAATTTGATTATCAATTGTGTTGATTGCCTTGGATAACTCCAGAAATAGGGCAGAGGTTAGAAGACCTGAATTTCTGTAATAATTTATTTTAACTGTGAACATTAGAAGGGTAGTGGTTGTAGTGTGATTGTTTCTAAAACCATGCTGTGAGGGAGAGGAGGCTATAAGAAGATATGTAGATCAGAAGTGAATACAACTGTCCAAGATTTTGGATAAGGGTGAACAAAGAGGCTTGGTCTATAGTATGTCAGCTCAAGTGATGAGACGCCTTCATGGAACGATATTATATGGAATTTTTTCATTGGTGGGGACATATTTTTTCTTGGATAGAGTAGTTTACTAGAATCAAGACAGAATATGCAAGGCTATTTGCAGTGAATTTTAGGTATTCAGTTGGAAATTGATAAGTATTTGTTGTCTTAATGGAATGCAGGTTTTTTTTAATTGTAGATGTTGACACTGAAGTGAATGTGATGGTCTGTTGTGGCTTCAGTGACTTGAGTGGAATGGCTGGATTTGCAGTAGTTTTATTTTGTAGGAGGGAGGTTATTTACAAAATGTGAGTTAAACTGTGAAGAAACGCTTTGGGAGTTATTGGTCGGGGATTGGCTGGGTTGGCTTGATTTTCCAGGATTGAGCAATATATTTATGCATTTCCAGAAGGTTTTTTTTTTTGATTGCTTGATGATAAATTTTAGATATTGCTATATTAATCTTTTTTGTCCTGTTTTATGCATTGTTTGCTATATGTCTTTAACTGCCTATGTTGTTGCAGGGATATTTGAGACTCGGTTTATAGCCATGGCTGTATCTCTAAATTGCATGAGCTGCTTTGTTTTTTTTAGTTAACCAAGGGGCTGGTTTGTCTTAAACTCTTTTCATCCTTAATGGTGCTTGCTCTTCCAGAATGTTTAAAATTATTGTATTAAATGTGTCTATTGGTACATCAAGGAGAGAAGTTTTAAGTAAAGCCTGGTTGACCTGGAGGAGGATAGAAGTAGAAGTTTCTTTATAGAAGTTATGGAGGTTTCTGTCTGTGTTATAATGATGAACTTTGTGGAGCTGTTTAGGATGTCTAATTATGTAAACAAAAATAAATAAATAAAACTACACTCAACGGAGGATAATCAGGTTTAAAAGCCACACTTTAATATATTAATTGAGTGCTTTCATCGCTGACAAACTGGGGACTTCATCAGAATCTACCAAAACGTTTTGTCAAACCACTTTAGATATACTAAAAAACAATTCCTATTGGTTAAACATCACCAGTGCAAAAAATTATTGATCATCACATGATGCCACTGTAAAACAAATCCACAATTTGCCAGGAGTAAAAAATAGAAATACAATTGTATATACACAATCCTTGTTAAAATGTTGTTTTAGCTGAGACAATGTGCATATTGTTTAACTCCACTACCCCCATTATAACCTGTCTGCTTTTTCGTTTAAAACGGAGCTAATGAAATGAGTTCATTTAAACCAAGGGAAAGGGTTGCAGCTAATCTCAATTGCCACTGCATTTCCCTTTTATTTAACAAAGTCTTCCAGTCTCTGCCCCTAGGGTTTATTGTACACTGTTCAATAATTCCAAAGGTGAATTTTCTAAAACCTTTGCAGTTGAGGAAATGTTTATAGAGAGCATTGGTCTCTTTTTTGTGTTTGATATCAAACAAATGCTCATGTATTCTATTTCTCAGAGACCACTCTGTCTTCCCAATGTAGAATGCTGTATAGCTGCCACACTTGGCCAAATGTACTATTTTTGCAGAACCACAATTACCTTTCTTAAACATGATTTACTGTGCATTCTGTTTTCTAAACTAATCTCCTCATTCTTATTACTATAACCACACTGGTTACATAAACCACAGAGTTTGGTACCTGTCCCAGTGAACCCAGATCTGTTATTTTTCTTCCAAAAGTCTCTTGATGTTGGCACTGTTTTTCATGATAAACAATGGCTCATTACCCAGGATACGATTCACCACTGGATCAACTCTGAAAATGTTCTAATTTCTGCTTATAATGTCTTTTATCCCCCTTAATACATTGTGGTATTGAATAATGCATGCCTTCTTATAGTTCTTGTCCGAATCCCTATTTTTGTTGTCATTATTGCTGTTACTATTGAGAAGGCCTTTCCCTAAAAGTGGCATGCACCTGACCCCCCCCCCCCATTTTTATAGACTTCACAAATTATGTCTTCTACCATGTTTCTTAGATAACCTCTCTCACAAAACATTTCTTCTACTTTAGATAATTCTTCCCTGATGTCTTCAAAGTGTGAGGTCATGTTTGTCACCCATATAGCCTACCCCTTAACCAAGCTCTTTTTCTGGGATGATTACTGGAGAAATGCAAGTAAGAATTACAAAATGTACTGCTACGGTATACATTTGATTTGAATCCATTCTTTGTATGTACAATACTGATGTCTAAGTAATTTATCTTAGACTCATGACATTTGTATATGAATTCTAAAAAATTAGTATTGTTCAAGTAACTCATGAATTTGGCCACTTTTTCCTTTTCCCCTTTCAGTGCAGGGGAAGTATTTATAACCTCACACTGGCTGTCATTCAATACAAACGGCTCTCCCAATCTATTCAAAGAAGGAAGTGTTGGTTCAGGATAGGCCTGCTCATTAGAACAGGCATTGGAGTCTCTTTGGAGCTTTTTAAGTTTTCACTCCATAAAGTTTTACAAATATTGTCTATCTTCTTAAACACATTATTATAGTTTGTAAAATAATGGTCAAAAAGGCCATCAGAAGACAAACTATTGTTGAAAGCATCTAATTCATGAGTCAGCTTCTCTATTCTCAGTTCATTATTCTGTATAATAAGGCTCACAATATCTTGACCAGCCTTATTGAAAACGTTAATCAGGGCTTTATGAAAATCCGAACCTCTCTCAACTCAGTTAGGAAACCGTCAAACATGCAGTCCCTTAGGCACCAGTACTTTCTTTAAATTTTCTTTCAAATAGATATTCTCAAGTTGCAATTTTTTGAAGGAAAGTACTTTAGATTCAAACATATTCAATTGTTCAGTGAAGGAACATTCCCTCCCTGGATTTGAAATATGTACTTACTCAGCTTTATTTTGGAACTGTACTTCAAAGCTGTTTGCCTTCCACATTTGAAAATCTGCTAGTTCTTGATTACCATAGCTTGTTATATCGAATACCAGTTAACGGTAGGTTAAAAGAACCAGTACTAATGTTTAATTGGGAATTATTGACGTTGGTATTAGAGCCATTGCGTCCTAAAACTTGCTGGCTCATTTGTTCCAGTAATAAGGTAAGATTCCCAATACCAGATAAAATTTGTGAAGAAATATGGGAATAGGAGAAGATACCCATCAGAATTGTTACAGGGTATTACATTAATTTAAAGGAGCTGTTGAAGGTGGTGATGCCTATTGAGTGGGGACACATATACAAGGCTCAAGTGAGACAAAGAAGAGTGTATAACAGAAAAGCCCAGAATATGGAGTTTGAAGTAGGAGATCAAGTTTTAGCTCTGTTCCAACAAATGAAAACAAGTTCCTGACAAAATGACAAAGACCCTTTGAGATAATTCAACAGGTCAATGAGGTGAATTTTAAGGTGCAACAAACAGAGAATGGTGTACTAAGGAAATCTGTCATATACACATCCTAAAGTTATTGGGGGAGATGCAAGCAGGCACATTTAATATAGTATCTGAGGTCAGGGACTATAAACTGGAAAAAGAGTGAGAGAGATCTATCCCCAACGTAGTGGTGGACAAGAACCTTTTGAGGCCTCAGAAATGGGATTCGTGTGTACCTTCTGAGGGAAAAAAGGCATTTTTCTACAGTTTCCTATAAAGGTAGCTCTTATTTATACATCATATAGAAACTATTCAAGGAGGGAAAGTTCACTTAAGACCATTCATGGTATCTAAAGTACAAACACTGTCAGCCTGAGAGGAGACAAAGAAAATGTTGATGTCGGGTGTAAACAACGAGTCCATTTGTGATTTTAACAGTCTGATAGTGTTGATTCTAAAACCAAATGGAGCAATCCAATTTTATAATGACTTCACAAAACTGAACAACATCACCAAGTTTGAGCTCTACCCTATGTCCTGGGTCAACACATTCATGGAATGTCTAGGGATTGCTATCTTCTAACTAACCTGGAATATCATCAGATACCTTTAACTAATAAGGCTAAGGAGAAGACTATGTTTTCCATAGCAGAAGGACTATTTCAATATGTATTCATCCCCTTTTGTATCTATAGTACTCCAGCTACATTCCAGAGGTTAATACACCATAAGCTTGGACCAACTCAGTCCTATGCTGCAACCTGTCTAGATGACACTGTCATACAGATAGGTTGGATAATACTGTCATCTAGAGAACTGGGATTCTCACTGACCTAAGGTGTAATAAATTCTAAACTCCCTAAAACAGTCTGGACTTATTGCTAAAGTTTCAATACGCAAAAAAGAGATGACTGAAAAAAAGTACTTTGAGTATGTAACTAGTAAAAGGTTAATTTGATACCAAATGAAGAAACAAATAAGGGACCTCTTAGGTCTTGATTAATACTATTGGAAATTTATTCCAGTATTTGCCTCTGTCACATGCCCCCTACCAACCTTACAAAGAAGAAGCTCCCTGAATGGATCCGGTGGATATCAAAAGCTGAAGAAGTTTTTCAGAGACTAAAAGCCTTTGTGCTGAGTCTGTTCTGGTGTCCTCTGACTTCTACAAACCATCTGTGATATATACAGGCACTTCTGAGACTGGGATGGGGACACCGCTGACACTGAAAGTGGTGAAAGATGGTTATCCAATTTGTCATCTCAGGAAGAAACTAAGCAAAACAGAAGCTATAAACTACACAATAAAAGAGAAAACCTGGACATTAAATGCATACAACAACCCCTCCGCTATTATCTGTATTATCTGTTTGGATGAAAATCTCACTCTGGTTCTGGATCATGCTTCCACCAATGGCTTCACAAACATAATGAAGGAAATGTGAAGCTCTGTCAGTGTGTCCTAGTACTGTATCCATTCTATGTAAGAACACTCCTCAGTGTTCACCATCAATGTGTCTGTCAAGGCCAGTGGACTTGAAGCCAGTCAATCTGGGGAGGGTCATTTGTAATACAGCATAGTGGGTACACCATATAAATGCCTAATATGTAACAGGTTTTAGCAGTAAAAAGAAATGTCTAATGAGAAAGAGCTTAGGTGGGCTTGGCGAGCTGTACTTGGTAATGGACCTAGTATATAGAATGCTGCACTTACATGGAGAATTAGGAACTGGTTCTTTTAAGCTGAGTTACCTGTGGACCAGGTAATTTGGAACAGCTGAGTACCGCCATTTTAAGACCAGAGCAATTTGACTATGATAGAAATTCTTTGGGTTTGGAATCTAGATGAATCTGGCAGTGTTTTGTGAAAGAGAGGCAGGAGCAGTTAGCTTGGAAAAAGTAGTCAGTCTAATTGAGGTCCATGATTCCCAGTGAAAGTTCTCCTGATGGAATGTTGGAATTGCCTGAAAATGAGAGGGACTGGAAAAGACTGAGTGTTTCATCTAGAAAACCCTAGGTAGTAAAAGGCATTATGTTGCTTTACTGGCATGTTTGAAAGATGAGAGTCTTCCATTCAGAGACAGACTTTTGTTCTTAGAGAAACTTACTGGTTTTACTCAAACTGCTTCATCAGAGGATACCTTTTAAGACTGTCAGTGTCAACCCTGAATGTCATTAAGTATCAGGAAAGATCATTGCCGCTGAAGTGGTTACCTAGATAAAATGTGTATTACTGCAAAATGATCTATTGGTATCATTTTACGGGCCACTGCGTTTTTAGTAAGATTTTGGCAGTCAGCCTATTTTTTGGGTTGTATGCAATAAAACAGGTTTTATTTGGTGAAACACTGTACATCTGTTGCTTGAAAACATCACAATGAACATGCATTTAAACACACACACACACACACACACACACACATATATATATATATATATATATATATATACACACACACACACACACACACACACACACACACACATATGATTACAGTTCAAAATATCTAAAGTACATTTGAATGAGAAGTTTTTTAGTGGGTGAAAAACACTGAGAGCAACAAATATAGAAAGCACATTTGACCAAATGCTCATTTTTATACTTTTTGTAGATAAGTGTATACAGGAAAATGAATGTTTGGAATGGTTATAGTGGTTAGAGTGTATATGTGCAAGTGCTTGTGGGTCAAGGTTAAGGTAAGGGTTAGGAAAGAGGAAAGATTTATTTTTTGCATATTTGGAGTTGTGTGTATTCTGTAGACTTTTGTGCAGTGGTAGGGTTACTATTAGAGAGAGGTTTTTTTGCTACATGATCTGTAGGGTTAGAGTTAGGATTGGGGTTATCACACATATGTAAAGGGTACAACAAGGATGGAGGCCCTCTGCCAAGCTTACTCATGTGTGGTATCCCTAACCCTACCACTGCTCCTAACCCCAAACATTAAGGTAATAAAACCCCCCTTCCCAAAAAATAAGACTTGATCACTGTTCTGTAGTTGGGGCACATGATATAAGATATTTTGTGAGTCATATTATGAGTATTTTGATATGTTGTGCTTTCAGTTTTTTTAAGATACTTTGAGGTTCAATATTTTGTGTTTTAGATATTTCATGACATAATCGTGTGTGTGTGTGTGTGTGTGTGTGTGTGTGTGTGTGTGTGTGTGTGTGTGTGTGTGTGTGTGTGTGTGTGTGTGTGTGTGTGTGATGTGTGTGTGTGTGTGTGTGTGTGTATATATATATATATATATATATATATATATATATATATATATATATTATATATATAATGTATGTATGTGTATATAAGGCATTAATAAAATAAGGGAAAAGTGGAGGTTAACACAAGGTTATAGTTGTATATATAGTAAGGAAAGAAACAATATGCAGCTGACTCATTTGGATGTCTGGGTGAACAGTCCATTTTATGCATAGCACCAACGATGCAGCAATTAAATGCTGCCAGTGGTGTTCATGAAATTAAAGGTGATTCATCTCAGGTAATATACTTCTCTCCACTCCTTTCTTTCCCCACAACCTCCTTGCATACCCTATTCAGAACTCACCCTTTCTTAATTCCCCACTCAATGGCGGATTATATGAACACAATAAAAAGGGGGGAAAGGCAAACTAATACAGTTAAATAAAAAGTAGGAGACATATTAATACAGGACATCAAGAATGGATGGAATATTTAATTATCAGCTCTCATATCACATTCTGGCCTACTACACAACCCTGTCAGTGAAAGCATTAACTCAAACATTATATTTCTAGTGGACTTTAATTAACGCTCAATAAATTGGCATACATATACCTCTACAAATAAATATGATCAGCATATCCTTTACTTTATCATTGCAAGCTCCCTTGACCACATAGTATCTTTCCCCAAAAGAAACACCAACATATTTGATCTTGCTTCATAAATGCCACCACTGTAAAATACTTACCGTTTGTCATACCCTTACTGGTCAAATCTGTCACTGTACTGCCTTATTCGCCATACAATCACAGAGCATGTCAGTGATCATACTAACCATAGTTAGAGACTTCTTCAAGTCCATTTCCCTTCTGCTTGGTGATGACTTTAGATTCTTCAGTAGTTCACAACCCCTTGAGGAATGGCAAAAACATACTCTGTATGTACTTAAAGTTTATACTTCCTTCTCATCTTCTTCAAAGACATTCATATTCTTATCCACCACAAATACAAAGTCAAACTTAGAAAAAATGTGGTAGAAATCATCTAAAAACAAACCCTAAAACAAAAGGAAAATGCTCATAACTCTAGTAAAACAAAAACTCAGTGTGTTGTATTCTACTGCAAAATAGTTAAAAAGAATTCAAGAGCAGAATCAAATCTTGCAGCTGATTAACAAACTAAAAATGACATTCCATGATTCTGTTAATAACCTCAAAATGCAGCATTGTGTCAATGTTGTCTCTAATGGCATTACAGACTCAAACCACAAACATATAGCTAATGTCTTGCAGAAATACTCAGCTTCAATTTCTGACCCAGTCACCTCCAAACTTCCTAATATGAAATATCCAGTCCACTCTCTCCACACACTGATTACCTCTGAAGATAATACTAAAAACTTTGTCCATGACCACAAACACCAGATCTATAGGTCCAGATGAACTACTGCGCTGTTTCCCAGTCAGTATGAAACATTGCATATCAGACCTCTCTTTTACAGTATTCTACCCTGACCTCACCTCTGGATACATACCAAAAGCCTGGAGAACAGCTGTAGAAGATTACCTACACAAGAGAGGCCCTACAATGAACCCTGGAAACTACAGTTTGCAAGGTAGTAGAACACATCATGCTGGACCTAATAAACATGCAGTTAGAGAACCTACAGTCCACAGACTCTAACCAATTTAGTGCTGTTAAAGGTAGATTATGCCTAACAAATCGAATTAACCCAATTATAATTTTGTGCACTGTTATTCTGTTCTATGCTATGTTATGTTATGTTATGTTATGTTATGTTATGTTATGTTATACTATGCTATGCTATGCTATGTTATGCTATGTTATGGTATGCTATGTTATGCTATGTTATGCTATGTTATGGTATGCTATGTTGTATTATAATATAGTATGTTATTTTATGTTACTATATGTTATGCTATGTTATATTGTGTATTATTATATTATTCTCTTTTATGTTATGCAATGTTATGGTATGCTATATTGTGCTATGTGCTATTATGCTATGCTATGCTATATTATGTTATACTATACTGTGCTATACTCCATTATACTCCATTATATCATGTTATTTCTTGTTATGCTAGCTTTTTCCATTCTCTGTTAAATGTTTATGCAACACAACTCCCGTTTATGGAGTTCAGTGCTTCTGCATGAAAAACACATTGTTTTCCACATCTATGCTGCATTCTATTCACCATTTGTGCTTGTCAAAGAGGAGAACCACTGTTCATTTGTCTCACTTATGTGGTGATAAAGGGTTTTTGTCACATGTGGTATTGAAAAGCTCTCAAAAAGTCACTGGAAAAAAGCACAAATCATCTCAAATATTGTGTAAGATAGAATATGGTGTTATCATTTGCACATCCTTACATGGCCAATACGAAGAACACCATATCATTTTACTAGGGTATCTAGAATTCAAATAATTTATGATCACATTATTTTTCATTTCAGAAGTGATCTTTGTATACATCTTCTACACCACTGTGTTTCTGTCATGTCAATGCCAAAACTAATTGCTTTATTTGTTTATGTTTAACAACATCTCTAAGATTTATGTTGACTCGGGATGTTTGTCTGGGTATAGAAACTTTTTTCTGTGGAGGCCCAGACAGAAAAGCTCCATTGGTACAATATAAAATAAGATACTATTTAATTAACACGTGTATTAAACATTAGTATCATCTTTGACAATATATTATTAGAAAATTATAAACAGCTGCATATTAATCTGGTTCACATTACATAAAAGCATAACAAAAGTAGACACAGTGGTACAAAAGCACAACATCATGTACAAGCATTTCTAGTGGAATAGCTGTAAACACGGATAATCATGATAAACACATAGATACCTATATTAAATAGGGAGCTAGACAAGATATTAAGGTTGTATTATTGTAATGTACCTTTAAAGGGATAGAATAACAAATAGTTATTGCCAGGACAATGTTCGTTGTACACATTAGTGTTAAGAAATGTTCGTATAAGAGTATTTATAAGATACTTAAGACTATACCTTTTATTTACAACTCGGTTATTACTAAGGCCCAAATACTTTATTGGGTTGAGAGATATGTGAGACAGAGGTGGTAAGGGAGAGGGTTGTTTTTGTTAAGAATTAGCCTGAGGAGGAGTAAGGTCCTAGCCAAAAATCCTTGAAATGGTCTTTTACTCAATCTTTAAAAATGGACAGGTTGTTATTGAGTCTTAATTGTCGAGTTAGTGAGTTCCATAGTCTGGGATTGAGAATGCAGTGGGCTACCTGTGGGGAGTTATTAGCTGTGTGGGTGGATAGTAATGCTTTTGCTTGTTGAGGGAAGGCTTTTGGGTGGTAGGTCGGCTTGGAGAATACTTTTTAGGCTGGGACACCTGATTGTCTTATGTACAAGATCGTGGACTACAACTAGCTATGAATAGCTGATGTGATGAGGTAGTTCTAGCCAGTTGCATTTTTTGTGGACAGTGCAGTGACAGGCTTCATAAGGGAGGTTGCAGTCAAACCTAGCAGTTTTGTAGTAACATTGTTGCAGCTTAGAAATTTGGTTGGTATGGAGATTTACAATTATAGGAGAGGCATAAAGTACAGTTGGTAGAAGATACACAGACACTGCAATTGTTCTCAGTTCATTGATGTATTACAATTATAGCAGAGGCATAAAGCAGAGTTGGGAAAAGATAGACACTGCAATTGTTCTTCTCAGTTCATTGATGTACTATTTATTTGCTACTATGTTTTAAGTTTTTGATATGTCTTTTTGATAACTTCATATAAATGCAGATAGCTTTTGTCTATAGTAACACCTAGCAGTACGCATAACCCTTTGAATCTTTGTTTTATCTGAGGATTTGATTTTGAAGTCCATATTGGTGTCTGAGTGAGTCAGATTTAAGGGTAAAGAGAAACAATGTTTTTTTTCTTGGAAGGATTCAGCAGAAGTTGGGCGATGGAATCTTCGGTAACTGGACTTTAACAGATTTTCAGCTACACAGATGAGGGTAACATGATCTGTTACTGAATGAGGGATGTTTGCATAGAGGGTTTGTGAAAGTCATTCTTGCAGAGCCTTAATGTACCCCAACAGTGACTGGCAGAGAGGAAGATGCGACTGATTGTAATTTTACACCTTAGTGTCTGTTGGTTAAATGGATGCTGAACCATTGGAGGCTAGAGTGAGGGAAACCTATGCACTGTAGTTTTTGAAGCAGTTTCTCATGTGAGACTATGTGAAAAGCCTTTGACAGATCAAATAATTATGAGGAAACCATGTTGCTACTGTTTCTGTTAAGGTTGAGGGTATTGACAAAGTCCAATAGTCTAGTTGTTGTGTTGTGATATGGTCTAAATCCATGTTAAGGAAGAGAGAAGATACTGCTATTTTTGGTGTACTGGAGCAGAATGAGATCAAACACTTTTTTCTAAGATAAACAAGGTAATATGAAATAAATGGAGGTTCAAAATGCAGTCCATTTCTTAACTAATCTTTTATTTAGGAGAGTTGATGTATGTGTGTGTGTGTGTGTGTGTGTGTGTGTGGTGTGTGTGTGTGTGTGTGTGTGTGTGTGTGTGTGTGTGTGTGTGTGTGTGTGTGTGTGTGTGTGTGTGTATAAATATATATATATATATATATATATATATATATATATATATATATATATATATTACAAAATATCAGTTGTACCGCTGTACTCCAATTATTCAGTTTTATTATGTTGTAGGCATTACTTTATAAAAACTATGTCAAGGTAATATATAATTTCTTGCAGACATTTTATAAACATTACATACTCAGTGCATTACAATACAAGCCCTAGAGTATTTTATCACATATATGATTATTATTTTGATTAATGAAAAGCTTAATAGAACAAAAGAAAGATCACAGATAGTGCAAGGCATTACCATTAAGATTTCGACAACAAAAAAGGGATGGATGTTATGTATCAGTTTACATCTAACTCTGCCTTCACAGATGGCCAAAACTAAAAGCGGGAAATATCCCTTGCTCTCCATCTTTGGGCTCCAATACTACAAAATGTGTCCAACTCAATTCACTGTTAAAAGTAGTGAACAAAAAGACTAGATGAATCATCAAATCATCATGAAATACCAAAAGGCTTATATCCAATACCGTTACTAGTATTACAGTTGGCAAGCCATGTTTTCAGCCTTAGGAAATGACAAAGAACTATTACCACTTAACTCAACATAGCCTTTCCTTTTGTTGCAAACTCTCAGTGACTAGTTACGGTGACCCAAGTGTAAGAATAAACAGAACAGCAGATGCAATGATATCTGCATTTCTACGTTTTATTTTCAAATGTTACAGTATCATAAATCAGATATATAGATTGCATTTGTGATTCTCATAATACTATTGTCTTTATTTCACCTTAAATACCACAGATTAGAACATGTGTTTTATTGTAGATAACTTAAAGATTAGAACTTCATTCGCTCATTTCCGAAATCTTTTATCGCAAAAGTGGAAGAAAAGCCTTTCTTGCTCAGATGAGCTGTGGATTGCACAGCATGATACAGCAGCGGCATTCATAGCTGTCTAATGAGGTTCACGCTCTTCAAAAGATTCCTTTAATCAGTGTTCCAGAAGGATTTTCAGAAGCCATACACCATACATGTAAAATACATCATAAAAACACTGGCTCCTGTTCAGTCTTATTACTGCAAGAAATGCTATAAAACTAGTGATGGTTTCATGTGTACTGCTGCTTCTAGACATACATGCACATTAAAAATGAAGTAATGCTATGCACCGTGTGTGTGTGTGTGTGTGTGTGTGTGTGTGTGTGTGTGTGTGTGTGTGTGTGTGTGTGTGTGTGTTTGTGTGTGTGTGTGTGTGTATCTATATATATGTAGACAGAGAGAGAAATAAATATTATTAAAACTAGGGATTATGTAAGATCGGACCATGGAATCAGACCATGCAAGTGAAGGAATTAGCAGAATAAAAGTATCCAAAGCATAAAATAAATGTAATACATATGACTGTGTCTTGGTATATGGTTCATTCATTGCCATTAAGAAGCAGAAGCCTTCATTATAAAACATTCTGTATTAATTATCTTAGATATCATGGTTTAGGAAAGTTGGGAATGTTGTCTTCTCAAAGGCTTTCTAATGTGTCACTGAAAAATATTAACCACAAATGTTATACTTATTATCTTTCTTAATTTTATAGCCTTACTTACTTGTTTGTCTATTAAATGAGTAAGTCTGCAATGACCTGAGCATGTTTTTCACTCATGACATAAGCCCCGTTGAATCAAAATAACAGTAATAGACAAGATGTCTTTGATCTAGAAGTGGCAGAAATAAGTTCATCAGGCATTACCTGTAAGTGATCATACTCGACAATGTCTTTCTGTGTTTAGTACAATAATCTAATCAATATTCTACACAACAGCTAATTACACTACTCTGACAATCCCTCTTGCATTCCTAGTTTGAAGCATTGCAGTAGGTGATACAAGTAAGCAATCATACCACCAGATAGACTAGACATGACACAGTGGGCACCCTTTGTGCAGTCCTAGCATCACTCCAAAACAACTTTTAAAGTATGCTGTCAAGCTCCAGATGTTATTTAAAAAGGAGTATAGCAAGGTGATCATAATATGTGGCATGTGTATAAGCAATCACATTCTAAGACACCCTGCTGCAAGGTAACACATTTAAATGGCATCCAAGTAGTTAGGGTTAACAAAATTTGCAGACAGGTAAACCAGTAACAAGCACTGACATATTTACAACATTGAAACAGCAGAGCTGTTGGGACAGGAAAAAGTGAAGGAGCCTGGAAGTAAGTATTCAGAAAGACCCCTGTTGAGGGCTGCTAGAACGTCTGGAAGTGTAGTTGTTCTGTGATGCATTTTAAAACTTACTATCCAAATAAATTTACTTTGGAGTTTATTTTTTTAACAAAAAGTCACTTGTCGTAAAACAAGAAACAAGCAGCTAAGAAAATACTAAATGCAGCTTTAATACATAATAATATTTTCAATAAAAAGCAATACAGACAAAATAACAAGAATGCTAACTTTCAGACATAAAGTGCTCCAGTCCTTCATCAGCTATGAAGTAGTGTTTTATCAACACAGTCAGTTTTATACATAATGAACAGCCACATGACCATATAACAACCCAATTCTAATTACACAATTAAAACATATTCAACTGTGTGGCCCTAATTAACTTGAAAAACAGTCCTACAACATCTGAGAAGCAACATGTTTACTCATTTTATATACTAGAGTGTGCTAGTGCTGATTTAAAGTCCTGTTTTGTGCTGTGGTAATTCTGCATCTAAAACCGATTTAGTTGGCTCCCTGAAGGGGCTACTACTGTAGTTTCTGTCTTGATTACTATTTATTATTTAACGACAGTGCTAAATGTATTTGGCCTATATGCTCTTGTTGTCTGCTTTAAACCTGTGTTTGCAGATGCAGTTGCACTACTGCGATTGCTGCAACATGACCAACCTACCTGGAACTCTGTTATTAGATTTAACTTGGAAAAATGAACCCGCAACATTTGGGAAGAGGTTTATGGAATATAGTTATTAGAGGGCGTGTGACAGCAGCTGGTACTCATGTGGGTCACTGTCTATACCGATTTTTAGTAGATACTAGCTTGTGAGCATTTACTTTATTTTCATAGTAAATAATTTTCCTTATACTTGTTTTAATTTGTTTAACTTGCTTGTTTTGCTGAGGTGCAACAGATATTTGCCAAATGAAAGTTATTGAAATTATCAAGTAAAGATTTTCTCTGCCTTTTCTTCTTTTTCTTTTTTCTTGATTATTTTACAGCTAGAATGATAAATCAGGGACTTCTTTGTTTTTTCCTTTATTGGCTTTTCTAGTGTTTTAAGCATTTCTTTAATTTATTGGATTGAAAATTTGTTAATAGTCTTGAGCAGAGTGTTAAGCATTTTATGTGCATTTGGGGAGGTATGGTAGGTGTACATGTAAAAGCTAATGCCAATGGGCCTTGGCTGACTTAAGTTTACAGATGACTGTAAGCTAGGATTAGTTACTGAATCCCACAATTACTTGTCCATCCTGCAGAAAGGTTTGTCCCAAGCAAATAACTGATGCCATAATTACGACTTAAACTAAATGCCAAAAAATGCATTATTGTATCCTTTGGGAAGTAGCCTACTCAGAGGAAATACCACATTAGAGGAGTCTGCATTTTATGCTTTGCGCTTGCTGCTAATCAGATTTTATTGGATGCAGTGTGTGCTGATTTTACCAGCATTGTGGGACTGCATTGTGGATCAACTACTGGACTGGAATTTTAATAAAATATTAAGGTAATCACTGGCTTCTTCTCTTGTGTGGTGGTGAACTGTTCTGTTTCCAGTTCGTGGTGAAATACCACATTGTTAATACATTACTGATAGTTGACTCATTTGTTTGGGATTTTGGAACTTATGTGGCAGTCACCTAAACTTCGACCAACATATGCCTGCAGCCATAAGAAAGTCATTCTATATTGTGCAGCTTATGAAGAGACGGATTGTGATTAGATTTACAGATGCCATCATTTCCCTTTACTCAGTCCTTATTAGACCAGTCATTGACTATAATGCCCCCTTTGGCCATGTGTCTGTCTAGACACTTGCAACAAATGGAAATCCCACAAAGGTACCTTACTAAAAGGATACAAGGCCTAAACAGTATGTCCTATGTGGACTTCCTCAAAGCACTGGCACTATACCCTGTATCCTGCAGACTGCTAAGTGGTGACTTGTATCTGGCATACAAGGCATCCTCAGCATAATACCGTTAGACCGAGTAACACATCAGCAAGTCAAATTACATCACAAATACTCAGTCTGAGGATTTAAATTCTGAGTGAATCTAGTGCTATCCTTCACTGGATAAGTACCTTGCATTAGTAAATTGACCTTTTTAGTCTTTTTGATTACCATTGTTATTTCAGTGCAACTTATATGTATTAGTTCTATGCATTAATTGTTAAGTTTTATACTCTAAATCATTTTATCGTGCTGTCTTTTTACTCCTGCATTTTAAACTTTTTTTTTTCTGAACTGTTTGATTCTTGCTGTGTGTGCTGGTTGGATTATTGTTTGTTAGACAAATTGCTGCACTGTAAGTTATTTCATTGTTTAAGTTGGTTATTTTTCTGGCCTTCAGTTTCTGTTTATGTTTAGGAGCCTGGAGTGGCTGATACTGCTCTCTAGCAGCAGTTAATGTAACCTAGGTGACTTCTGTGCTGTAAACTACTTAAGGAACCCCTTAGGGAACCTTTGTGCTTCCTTTGATTGGCCAGGGATCATTTTACTGTTTTATTTGTTGTTTGAGCCTCTATAAAGCATTGTATTTGTGCAAAGCTTAGCTCTCCACAGCTGGCTTTAGCAGTGCCCTGTAGATGCAGAAACCTACTTCTCTAATTTCTAAAATCCCTTACTGTGCACCATAGCTCTCAACCTTCCATCTCCAAAATGAGGAACACTCACCTTCATAATGTGGAACAAATTAGCAAAATGTGGAACACATACTAATGGCTTACTAACGACTTCAGCTAGGAAGGTCATAGGATGGTTAAAATATGCTGGTTTTACTTATAAAGAAGATCCTTTACTGAAATAATATGATTAATTTCTATTTACCATGGATTTCACTTAAAAAATTCCTAACACTGAACGTGTGACAGACTCTTTCAATGTGAAACTCTGAGGAACGTCGAGGAACATGAACTTTTTGAAACCCCAAATGAGGTATGTTCCTCATAGTGAGGTACACTTGAGAGGTATGCTGTGCACTGAGCAGCTAGTTTTTGCACTGCGTGGCTACTTTGTGTTCTTACCCCCCATTGAACTTTATTACAGGCAGTTATGGCAGCCTTCATAGTATCTACACTCCTACAACAAGAAAACAAATCAGCTGTGAAGCTCCCTTATACTAATCCCCTGTAGAATAAGCAGCTAGGATCCAAAGCCATGGACATGCACTTCCCTGCTGCCTGATGGACATGGGCCTCATGTTCACTGACAATCACCTAAAAACAAACACACAGAAAAGGTGTAAGAAAGATGTAGTTATACAATGTCATTGAGGGCAAGGCTCTTGCTACAAGCACTTATACTACCAAACAGGTTGTCACTAGCACAAGCAGATCACATGCCTCACATAATACAGACCAGTCACACAGACCCACATATGTTGAGGCTTTTAAATGTAATCTGTCCAAACCACAAAGACATCCCAGACACTGCGCACACAAAAAAAGTCCTCTGCACCCTCAGAACCACTCCACAAAAACAACACCCAACAAGACATATACTACCACAACCCATGGTGACCCAGCCTCTAAGTCCGTAAGACGTACCATACACAACCCAGTATTCTGGTCATAAGAGACTCACTAGTGAGATGCACAGATGTCCCACTCACACAGCTAAACAAGGAGAGACACATGGTCAGCTACCTATCAGGGGCTAAGACCCATTAAATCACTCATTTAGGTCACTTAACCCCACAAATGAGTATGTCTGTCATAGTCAATGTGGGTGCTCATAATTTGAGTTGTACATCCCAGGACCATATGAAGAGAGACATTATAGAGCTCTCAGACTATGTGCCCCAGGCTGGTATGAGCCTAGCACTGAGAAGCATTATATTTTCACCAAGGATGATGCCACAGTATGAAGAGAAAATGATTAACTTTAGTAACTGGCCTTGTAACTCGTGTTCCAAGGAGATGCAATATTTGTCAGCATGGCTGGACATGGTTGATATATCATGTTGCTTTGTCAAGGATGGTCTGTACCTGTCCCCTCTAAGCTACTGAATGTTGGCTAAAACAGTATCTTCCCCCCACAGTGCCATTTTTAGGCAACCCCAAACTGACAAACATTTTGACATATCAAAACCAATCTAAGGGAATCTAAAGGTGTTACTGCTCAATGCCACGAGTCTTAACAAGAAACTTCACTGCCCACAAGTTCTCCTCACCCTGGAGAATGTGGACATCTGTAAAGTTACTGGGACATGGTTTAAATCAGTGGAGAGCACACAGCAGTGCAGGGCTAAAAATGCCTTCCAAAAATTTAGGCCAGCTACTGCTAAAGCAGGTACTAAAGGTGGAGGTGTCTCAATGTTCATCAAAAACAAGGTCACCTCAAGGCTGGTCAAATATGATGACAGACCTGAACTTCTCTACATACAAATTACTATAGAAAAAGTCCCATACAATATCCTTGCAAGTTGGAGGTCCCCCTCTATGGCCCAGGAAACCCATAACTCAAACCTAGAGATATTAGAGACACATATAATTCAACTTAATATCATATTCATGGTGACTTTAACTATGCCCCATAAAAACTGGGATTCATACATGATCGCTAATGCACAAGCCCAAATATTCCTCAGTTTTGTAAATACAAACTATGTCCACATGCCCACTAGGGGTGAAGACATACTAGAGCTGCTCCTAACAAACATGGGAGAATGTGTTGCCATCCCTCTCCCCAAAGTGTAATATCCTCTCTGGTAAGGTCAAACCATAAAGCTGTATGCTTTGAAATAAAAACAAAATCCATGATCCCACTAACCCCATAGCAGTTAGAAACTATTTTAACACAAACTTATTATTATTAAGTGATAACCTGGCAAAATTTCAAACCCTACAATAGCCTGAGTACCGGCTTTGTCCCAGCTGAGTGGAGGCAGCCACTGTCATCCCTTTGCACAAAGGTGGAGCTTCCACTGATCCAGGAAATTATAGACCCATCAGCCTAACTAGCCTGATCTGCAAAGTCATGGAGCAGATTATCATGGACCTCATTAACAAGGACATTGGAAACCTCCAGATACTCGATCCCACACAGTTTGGTTTCATCATGGAGAAGTCATGCCTGTTAAATTTGGTTGACTTCTTTGAGACAGTCACCAAGGCCATGGACAAGGGGAAGATGGTGCACACTGCCTACCTTGACCTGGCCAAAGCCTTCACTACTATTCCCCACTCAGGTATAATAGATAAACTCTCTAAAGTAGACATCAATCCATATGTTAGCAAACTGCCTCACTGATAGAACCCACCTAATTGAAATAAGGGAAGCACCTCAAGCAGTAGACCCATAACAAGCAGTGTACCCCAGGGATTGGTCTTGGGGCCTCTGCTGTTTGGGATATAAATTTCTGAGGTGCAGGCCAAAACCAGTGGGCTATGGCTGATCAAGATTGCAATTGACTACAAGCTGGGTGCTGTCATCAATTCCCCTAGTGATGTGGGCATTCTCCAAGAGGGTCTCACCCAAACAAATGACTGGTGCCAGAAACATGACTTCAAACTGAATGCCAAAAAATGCATCATCATCCCCTTTGGGAAGAGTGACGTCCCCACAAATTATGACTTTGATAATAAGGCCCTAAGAATGCAATCAGTCATGAGGGACTTGAGCAACCACATTGACAGCAAACTGACTTTTGACCACCATATTGCCTCCGTTGTATGGAAAGCTTTCTACATGGCCCACCTCATTAGTAAGGGTATCTCATCCAGGGTCAAGGTGGTCATAACATCCCTGTATTCTTCCCTTTTAAGACCCATTATTGAGTACAATGCCCCTTTCGGCATGTATCTCACAAAGCACATGCAGCAGCTGGAGAGACCACAGAGGTTCCTCACCAGGAGAATCCAGACCCTCAAACATCTACCATACACAGATAGGCTAAAGGCCCTGTCCCTCTACTCAGTCTCCTACAGACTCCTCAGAGGTGACATCTGTCTGGCATGCAAAGCAATCTCAGACTCCACCTTGATGGGACTGCTGTATCTCCACAAGTCAAGCTCCACTTGAGTAACCCACACATGTGACCTCAACCTGGTCTGTGACATCAGTAGGACTTGTTGGCAGGACAGATTTGTGTCCCATAGACTCCCTCTCCACGTCAAGCAGAGTACCTTGTTAACCCTTTTTAAGCACAACCTGGATAACTGGATGGGGAACAGAAAATACACCCCTGGGATTCAACCTGTGTCTCTGCTGGACAGTGGCAACCTGTGCTGACTTAACATGGGCTAAATTCTTAGCTAGGCTTGAAGAGCCTCAGGCCCAATAGCCTAGTAACTTCCTATGATCCTATAAGAACACAGCCACCTATGCAGAATTGTTCACAGAAATTCTTTACAATCATAGAAGCATTGCGGCAGCTGTACCCACCAGAAATAAGCTAAGAACAAACTCAAAAAACAAGTCACCCTAGTGTAATCCTAACATAAACAGGTTGCACAGCAAAAAGAAGATCATGGCAAAAGTTAGGAAATGCAATGCCCAAAAGGATAAAAGCTCCATCATAAATCTGAACAAATAACTCATATGGCAAATCAAGACTACCCAAGCCAAGTTTGAGGTAAGAATAGCCTCCCAGGCGAAGGACACCAATAAGGCTTTTTTATCTAAGTCTGCAACCTCAATGGCAGTGCATAATAATGTGCAGAACTAAAAGTAAATGGAGGAACTTATATGGAGATGAAAGATATAGCAAATCTACTGGCCAACAAGATATAGCAAATCTACTTGCCAACAAATTCATCTCCAGTTTTAGCCCCCTCTTGCCCATGGTCATACCCCTGGTAATACCTGACGAAATACCAAACAGTCCTCTCATAACTATCACTAGGTAGCAAGTCCTAAATGGACCTCATTGATGGGCTCTGATAATATCCCAGAATGTCTCCTAAATAGCATGAAACACAATATACCAGACATTGGAATCACTTTTAACCCATAACATTCTTTCAGACGTCATGTTGCATGAATAGAGAAATGTAACTGTTATCCCTCTGCATAAGGGCAGGCCATCTACTGATCCTGGAAACTACAGACTATAACTCTAATTAGTCTCATTTGCAAAGCCATAGAAAGAATTATCTTGGAAATGACAAATAATGATAAAGGAAACCTTCAGACACTGGATCCAACCCAGTTCATTTTCGTTAAGGGAAGATTGGGCCTACTCAGGCTGGTAGACTTCTTTAAGAAGTTTACCAAGGCAATGGTTGAGGCCAAAATAGTGCATACTGCCTACCTTGATCTGGCCAAGGCATTTCACACAATACATCACTTGGACATTGTAAAAAAACCTCATTGAGTAAGGCATAAGCCCCTGTGTGACACATTGGATAGCCAGCTAGCTCTCAGATAAGACACAAGAAGATACGATAGAGGACTCCACCTCCACAAAGAGAATGGTCACTAGCAGAGCCCCTCAGGGTTCTGTGTTTAATCCACTTCTTTTTGCCATCTACTTCTCAGAAATCAAGGCCAACAATAGGGGTCTCTGGCTGACCAAGTTTTCTGATGATTGCAACCTAGAAGCAGTCACAGAATCCCCCACCCCCACCCCCACCCCAGAGAAACTAACTTCCTCCAGGAAGGGCTAACACAGAGAAATAATTGGTGCCAGAACCATGGTTTAAAACTCAGTGTCAAGAAATACATAACAGTACCCTTTGGAAAGTCAGCAATGTCAGAAAACTACCTCACTGACAACACACCCCTAAGAATAAACACAGCAGTCAGGATTTGAAGACATAGGTTGACAACAACCAGGCTTTTGAGCAACATGCTTCTATGGTAGTAGTTTATTTTGCTGAATTTATAAAGAAGAGTATGATGGGTCCAAAGAAGTCATCATTCCACTGTATTCATCTCTCATTAGACCCATCATTGACTACAATGCCCCCTTCAGTATGTCCCCAACTAGAGACATGCAACAACTGCAATGTCCACAAAGGTTCCTCACAAAAAAGAATATAGGGTATTAACAGCATGCCTATGAATATTGCCTTAAAGGTCTATCCCTATACTCTATCTCCTACCGATTGTTGAGGGGCAACCTATGCCTGGCATGCAAACCATTCAGGTATTCCATTCTGATGGACCCTTTTTGCATATCCACAAAACAAATAGCATCAGAACCATCCAGTCCAGAGTCTTCAACCTTGCCTGCAACATAAATAGAACTTCCTGGAGGGGCAGCTCTATGTCTCAGCGTACCCTTTCTCTGAAGCAGCCTTCCCATCCAAGTGAAGCATAGCTCTTCCCAGACCATATTCAAGTTAAACTGGACCAGTGAATGGGAAATATGAAATTCACCCCTTGTATGGCACCCATCTCTCTAATGGACAGAGGCAGCCTGTAAAGGCTTGGCCAACCATGCTCTAGTTTACATATAACCATTAAAATATACCCCTAAAAATAACCTCTAAGGCACTGAAATAACTTGCTGGACATTTAGGAAACATGGTTAGGCTTGTAAGGGATGCTGTGGTTATTAGCCTAGTATATACCTAGAAACCCATGAAGCCAGTTCTGAAATAACAACAGAATGGTTTTAAGGGATAGATATATCTTATAGAGGATACCACTGCTCTGAAACAGATTTCTTAAACATGTAGAACAAAGTCCATTGTTCATATTTGATCACAACTTTGATCTATGGATGGTTAACAGAAAATTTACCCCAGGAATGCCCCTCCATACTACTAATGGACAGATGGAGCTCCTAAATGCTTTATCCAATGAATGGGTCTGCTCAAGTTATCCATTGCATGATTCCAGTTATTCTTACTAGGGGTAATATATAACTACTGACCATGGAAAGAGCTGGGTAAGAGCATTCTAACACCAAACAAGATAGGTTAATTAAAGCACCAAAAGGGAAATTGTCTAGGTTTAAAATGGCCTGCAAGGACAGCTATCCTAGTACTTACTTACCTATGAACCTATTAGTGGTAAGTTAAATATGTAGAACACAGCTGTCACCATGTAGAGACTGGGCACTACATAACCCTAGAATCATCTAGGCTCTGTCACCTGGGAATAGACTGTTGCCTAAGCCAAGGACCTGTTTGGGTATAACTAACCCTGGACAGAGAGGGAGGATGTGGTCTTCTTGGTGAGAGAGTTAGTGTGGAAGGGAAGTATGTGATTCTTTTCATTATGACTTTATAGGAAGAACTGATCATCCTTTAAAAAAAGAATTCAGTGAAAAGCCTAGCAGGAGTAAGGGGGGGGGGGGTAAATATCTACTGAAACTGAGCACAGAATGAAACTTTGCTTAGAAAAATTAAGAGTGATGGAAGGAGATGGATATTATATGATTTTAATTTCCTTCTATTTTTTGATAGAAAGTATGTTGGAGAATCAGTAAAATAAATGGGCTATGTATATGAAGATATTGTTATTGGATAACACTATGCTTTAATTCGTTAGTTGTGTAGAATGACACACCTCTAGCAGCCTACACACATCTTGCACCCCAGAGCATTTTCTGAAAAATAAACATAAAAAGCATAATATAAACAAAAATAAATATTTTATGAACAATAAAAGCTAGTAAAACTATACAAATTGCAATATTATCAGTAAGATGTATTCTTTGCAGTCATAATAGTAAGTGCATTCAGTGTTTCCATAAATACTATTAAATATTATAATGCACACAAACCCACAGTTATATTTTTGCTAAACATTCACAAACAATTTGTCATATCTTGGAAACTGTATAACCTTAGACATATATTGTTAGAACATTTTTATTAATCAGACATAATTTTTTCACATAACAAGAAAGTCCTCTATATGTGCATGTTTAGTGAGATATTTACAGAAATATGAAAACATGTTTATTTGTATAATTAGCAGTATAAATAACAACTGAATATTAATCAATATTTGCAGCTTAGAGTGCAAAGATGAAAGAATGTTTTGTTCAGCAACATCCAAGGTTTCACCTGATGTCATGTAACAGTTTTTAAGTCACTTGTTTTTGAAGTATTAAGCACATATGCAAATATTGTTTATTTCCATTATTACTAATAAAAAACTAGCAATATATCAGGTATATTGTGATGTAAATGGGCATTGACAATGAATTTTCATGTTTCCTGCCATGACATATCATACCATAACCCTCAGTAACATATAGGGCTCTCAGTCAAGAAAATATGAACATAAATAAGAAAATATGAATAAGTGATGAACAATGATTAATTGCTCTATGCAGTACTTCCAGGTTAACAATCTCGGTGTCATTTTGTTAACAACTCCTTGTACTTTCTAATATTGTCTTTTATTAGTTGTTAAGTCACTTAATAACTGAAGCCAAACCCAAAACAGTTCTGGATGCTATGACCAAATGAGATACTGCCAGCCCAGCTAGATTGAATTTTGTAAATAATTATATGTCACTGGTGAATATCGAAATGATTTGTGTAAGATGCTTATGCTTCAAATGTATTAGAACTGTATATCATGTGTATATCAAACTTATTTGTACAGATATATGTGTTGAAAGGGGTATTTGCAAAATGCTTGTGCTTAAAATTGATCCACAGCGTGCCCTACTGGAATAAAACAGAAATGTACATGCACTATTGTAACTGTTTAAATGTACATATTTTAACAGTGGAGACTGGAATACAGGAGGTTAACTTCAGAAAACTAGCTGAAATTAAATTACTTTATGGTAAGCAATAAAAGATGATATCTTTCAGTTTCAATGCAGCAAGGAGACACAATGTGTAAAACTAGGGAGCTTTCTGCATTGTCACTAAGGTGAAATAATTACTAGTCTTGAAATATGAAGGGATGTAATTGCTTTATGACTTCCAGTATCTGCCAAAAATCTGAGGTCTATGTATTTTCACAGGTAGATGCTAAATACTGCTAGCTTCCAGCAGTTGGGGTTTCACCTGGGATGGAGTCGGATGACAAGAAATGATGTCATTCTGCAAGCTTTCCCAGCAGTAATATTTGAGACATTAATTTAAGAAAGCTCTGAGTGAGACAGAACATTCTGTATTCTGTCTTGGACCTGACAACAACAACAACTAGAAGATCAATTCTCCACACGTCCGCCTTGCTTTTAAGTAAGTTAACAAGGGTATAGTAATTCTCTTAAATTCAGTCAGGAATATAGTGAAGCATAGTTTAGAAGTTTTTCTTTATTTATTTGAGACTGTCCTGCAATGTTGTTTTAAATATTTCCTGTGGTTTTGAACTCTGATGTCACTGTGAATATATATTCAGTATTGTCTTGTTCCTTTACTATTTATTATTAAATAGATTTAAACCTTTCATCGTGGTTGACCTGTGTAGAGATATTTAAGTTCTGAGTGTACTTGCATATTCATTTGGTGACATTGTGTAGGCCACTCCTAATAGCCTTGCTGTTGGACAAACTACCATTTGTATTAATATTAATATTACACAGTAAAAATGGACATCATTTCTTAAAGGCCTTAAAGTAGCTAATAAGGAGTTGGCTGGTGGCAGTGATAACTACCCTATAGTCTGGGCAAAAGGGGGCATAGCTAGAAAACCTGTGCCGGCCTTTCCCAGGGGTGTGTTTGTGTGTGTGTGTGTGTGTGTGTGTGTGTGTGTGTGTGTGTGTGTGTGTGTGTGTGTGTGAGCTACTTGGGCAGGGACGCGAAGCACTGGTTGGACAGAGAGGGTGCTGGAGATCTTGGCTTGGCCACTCAGCTGAAATCTCTACTCTATAGCTGTGCCAGTGGGGATTCTTATTGCGGATCTGGAGAAAGAGGAGAAACCAGCCCCAGACTGACTGTGGTCTCTGTGTGCTCTTAAGGGAAATTGTACTTGATGGTGAGAGCTGCATCTGGAAAAACTGTGTGTGTACTTGTCATCCTCCCAATGTACTTCCCCCACTGTTGCCAGTGGTGAGGATTGAGGCTCCTTGATTACTGGTCCAGTGGTGGGTTGTCACAGATGCCATAAGGAGCTATGGGTGAAAACTTAAAGTATACAAAAAAGGCACTATAGGTGTGAATGATTTAAGGTCTGGAGATTGGGAAAGGGAGGTTATTGAATGTATTTTTTTCTGACCATTAAACTTTGATTTCGTTAGAAAGTGTTTTAAAGTTTGTATAGATATATTGCACATTGTTTCCTTCTTAGTATTTTCCTCTTTTTATTTATTTTTTTGGGGAGGTGTAGTTAATAGGGTCATAGGTTCACAGGTATATACTAGGCTAATGACCACTGGGGCCTTTATAAGCCTAACCATGCAACCCAAATACATCCGTCATGTTATTGTGCATTAGAGGATATTTAAGTGGTGTATGTTAGTTAAGGCATGCATTAATGTCTATCTCTGTCCAACAAAGATTTAGGTGACATACAAGGGGTAAATTTCTGATTTCCCATCCACTGGTCCAGGTTGCACTTGAATAGGGTTAAGGAAGGGCTTTGCTTCACATGGATGGGAAGCCTATTCCAGAGAATGTGGATTCTTTAGGATACATACCTGTCCCTCTAACATCTCCTATTTAATTCACAAGCAAAGTTTAAATCCTTGGATCTAGTAGTTCTGATTCTGTTCAATTTCCAGATATGCCAAAGGTCCATCAGAGCAGGATCCAAGGACGCCTTGTATGCCAAGCATAAAATGCCTGTCAGCAGTCTGTAAGAAACATTGTATAGAGATAGGGTATTGATGTTATCTGCACAGGACATTGTGTTTATGTCCTGTATTATTTTTGTGAGTAACCATTGTGGACGTTACAGTTTTTGCCTGTGCCTGGTCAAGTACATAGTTCATTGGTTAGTACTAAGCTAACTGCCCTTGCGAGCCATTTTAAGCCTAGCCAATAATTCCTTGTGAGACTCAAACCCTGCACCTTGTGTTTGTAAGGCAAACACCTTAACCATTAGGCCACCCTCCCAACCCCAAAGATGGGTCTGATGAGGGCTGAGTACAGTGGCATGATGACTTCTCTAGACCTAAATACCATGTCCTTATCTATATAATCTTAGACACATGTTGGTCAAAAGACAGGTTACTATCTACTTGAGTCCCCAAATCTCTGACTAATGTGTCTACATTTTGTGGTGTTTTATAAAACCAAAAGGTACTATTATGCATATCTTGGCATTGAGTTTTAGCCATGGCTTTGACACTAGTCATTTGTCTGTGTTGGACATTCAGGTAAGATGTTAGTATCTCGGTGGGCTTTCTATGATTGCTCCTAGCTTGCATTCATTGGCAAACTTGGTAAGGCAGAGGCCCTTGACCTCACCCTTGAGTTCCAAAAAAATACATACCAAGGAGGGGTGGACCCAGTACAGAGCCCTATGGGACCCCACTGGCGACTGGCCTCTTTGTGGAGGCGGTCTTGCCAATCATAACCTGGGTCCTCTCTGTGAACCAGCTGTCTTTCCAGTGAGTTTCATAAGGGTTTATACCTAATTCCCTGAGCTTGTTTATAGTGCCCAAGTGAGAATTGTATCAAATACTTTGGTCAGGTCAAGATAGGCAGTCTACACCAATTTTCCCTCATCCATTGTCTTGGTGACCTTCTCAAAGAAGCTCACTAGATTCAGTAGGAAGGACCTGCCTTTGACAAAACCAAACTGGGTTGGGTCTAGTTCTTATTTCAGTGGTACTGCAATACAGATATTTGTTGCTGTTCAGTTATATTACTTATTTATTTAAAGTTAATAAAAAAGATATAAAAATTGTTTGTGATTACTTCCCAGAAGTGTAGCTGGCTCTACCAGTACCATATGTCAGTACCAGAAAACAGTCCGCACCCTCTCAGCTCTTCAAGTGAAGAGAGAAAAAAAAGCAGTTCAGTGTATTATTAAGCTGATATCGCCATTTTAGAGATCAGCTTATTACAGTTAGATCCACCCTCACCCCCCCCCCACCAACTTTTCGATTCAAGAGCAACAAAAAAAAACTGTTATTCCTTCTATTGGCACACCAACCAGATAGTCAGTTGCATGACCTCCCTCACCCTTCCTGCCCCAGCCATTCAGGTCTCATTTCTGTGCCTTGACCCCAGTCCTCTTCCTGCTCCACACATATAACTATAGCTATAAAAAAGTTGCTTTTAAAGTCTAGCACACTGCTTGCTATAAATGTAGCCAACAGTTGCTACAGTTCATACCTTGCCTGGACAAAACACTATAGTGCTCATGTTTTAGTTAAAAAAAGAACCCACCTTTTCAATTAAACTGTAACAAACTGCTTACTACAAATGTAGGAAAAAGTTGCTACAGTTTAGACCACAAAGAGAGCGCAGCACTGCTCAGGTTTTGCTGCAAATGCAATATCGGCTTTTAAAAGCTGTTATTGCAATAAAGAGAGAGAGAGAGAGATTGTGATGAAGAATGGCTGATCATGCCCCCCCCAACCCTTTGTGCCCAGGGCAATTGCCCCTCTCTCCCAACCCTAACTACACTACTGTTCCTCCCAAACCCTGCTGCCTGGATTAGAACACCACTGCCTGGTTGTATGCAGCAGCAGTTTGTAGCATCTTCTGTCAAATAGTGCTGATAGTCTCTCCCTGCTGTGTATTTCTCAGTTGTGGCTGATTGTTTATGGGTTTTGCATACTATATCATTGTTGTGGTTGATTGTCTACTACCTTACCATAGTGTGTCCTTGCTGTAACAATACCACACACTTGTTGCATGACTTCTAATACCCTTCACTACATTTATAACTTTGGCATTAACTCCTGCTATTGGCATCTAGAGTGCTGTAGTGTGGCACCTATATGTATTGTGACAGCTAATCTCAGTCTTGTGACATTTCACCTATTGGATTAACCATCACGTGAAATCTTAAGACAATTGTATCTATGGTGTTTGAATTATGTACAATAGCAGTCATACATACTGCTCAGTTGTACGCTAATAAATTAGCGCTGCATTGATCACTACGTCGTCATATTTCTGTCTGCTCTCAGGCATCTCATGCCATTACTGAAAATTTCTTAGTTTACTCTTGGTTTACTGTGTTACAACATCCATGCCAGTTGTTCAGTCAATTCTCAAAATACTGTATATCATTGTGTATTAAACTGAGTTTTATCAAATAGTACTGTATCATAGTGCACTGCTGTGCTACATTGTACTGCGTAGCATTGATTTGCACTGTGCTATGACTGTTTTCACAGTCTCATCTATCTATAAATCTATCTCTCTCGCTCTCATATATATGTATGTATCTATCTATCTATATATATATATATATATATATATATATATATATATATATATATATATGTATAAGCGAGAGGGAAGCTAAATTGTTATCCAAACTCAACTTATCTAAATCAGCACAATTAAAAAAAGAAAAAAACAGAACAAATGTTTTTTGCAGGGGGACAAGCCCTCTGAACCTCCCACACCCATCATAACTACAGTGGAAAAAAGGGTAAAAAATACCAGAAGTGCTCCAGCAACTTGCACAGTCCAGCACACTGTAATAAAGCAAACTATAATACCAGTGAAAGATAAATCATATTACACTATATGAAAACATTTATTTATTTATTTATTTATTTATTTATTTATTTATTTTGAGTTTTGCTTATTTAGATGAGTTAAGTTTAGATAAGCTGAGTTTGGATAACTTGATTTTCGATAAGCTGAGTCTGGATAAAAAGTAGTTCACCATATATATATATATAAAATGTGTGTGTGTGTCTGAGATGTGTATGGAAATTTACACGCGTGTCATCCACCTACTTTATTCCACAATGTTTTACTGTCTGACTGTACTGACACTGCTTTTGTACTGTTTGCACTGCTTCACAGTTTGTCCCCCCCCCTTCTAGGGAGACCAAGGGTCATTGGATTCCATAACGCTGCCTAACATGTCACCTGGTACTTCTGATTATCCATGGGTACTCAGTCTTTCTCTGCTCCATATGTTGCCAAACTGCTAGCACTTGGCACTCTGAGGCATTGTATATAATGCTACATGCTTAACAATAGCCATCTTTATTACCACAGAATGAATTTCCTGTGAAGAGAAGCTCCAAAAATCACTTCTTAAACAACAATCATAAGTCTACTTAAACATGGTACTGTAGCTATGTGTAGTGCAGCCAAACATCAGCAGCACACTAAAACCTACTCCAAGGCACATATAGCTTCTGCGATGGTTACCACAGACAAGCATCACCAGAGTGACTTTCAAACTACAAGAGCAGTCTACTCTCCATGCTAATGCATTTTTTTATAGTTGGCTACATAGCTTGGCACAATGATGCATCATTCACAAGGATGTGCAAATGCGGGTAACAGTCAACTGCTTCTTATGTGCTAGCATCTGTCATATCAACAGGGCAATCCATGCTTTTCACATATAGGTGTCCAAGATGTGTGATGCACCTGCTTACAGTCTGTTGGTATGTTCCTAAGGCTGAAAGGAAACTAGTATTGAGCAGTATCATACAGTCATTAGGAATGAGGTCACAACATATGCAAAGGCTGATGGCCTTTAATAACTGGCTTAGTTATTGATTGCATTCTGAGGTGGCCCAGTGTCCATACCTATCAACCTCTAAGCATTAAAAATCATAGCAGTGCCTTTTAAAATGTACAGCAGAGGGACAGAAAGAGAAGCACTTTCTTATTCTTCAGAATAGTTTCATAATGCGTAGTCACCCTAAAGTTATAGATATCAGGCTTTTTATTTTATAAGGTGTATCCTTATATGGCAAACTATCCACTTCTGCTGTATCTACAAGCCCATAAGAAAGGCAAAACATGTCATGTTTACAGCTTAATGGGGTTTGGCTTTACTGACCTGAATGCATAAATTATTTATTTATAAATTAATTATTTATTTTTTATTGGCATTTGCTTTCCAGGAATGTCCGACTGAGCAGTGCCCTTTTTCAGCAGAGGCTCAGGGACAAAAGCTCCATTACATAGACATCATGGACATTTTTTACATTGTTCCATCATTTGCAGTCAGTTTCATTCATGAACAACAGTTTCATTATTCAGATATCCATGAACAACATTTTCATTATTCAGATATCCATGAACAACATTTTCATTATTCAGATATCCTTGACATCAGTTACATCATTTACAAACATTTTTGATTAAAAATAACAGTTACTTGGGTTGTACATGACTATGATTTTTTAACTAGAGGGAGATGTATGCAGTGCAGCATCATCAGTATGCATAAACTGTCAGGTTTTATGTAAGAATATTTGTTACTATAAAGACTTGTTCAAATTCTGGGACATAGGAAGATAAGATAAAGAGTTAGAGCAACCCAAAAAAAAGGAAAGAGGGGAGGAGCTGCAATAGTGGAGGGTGCAGTAGTGATACTAGTACATTAGGTTTTCTGCATCAGAGACTTATAGCACAAATTCATATAGCTGAATTAGTACCAGTTTAACAAGGGATGGTGCAGGTGTAGAGCCATTTATCTACCAGGTGTTAACTTCAGTTGGCATTTAAAGTCTTTCAGGTTGCAGATTATTCTTAAGTGGAGTGGGACGGTATTCTTTTTTGTTAGCAATGCATTGTGAATACAGGGAGTATCCTGCATTATTGTTACATTTAGTTATAGAAAGTAATGACTTGGCAGTAGTGCATAGACATATTTGAGTAGTGTAAGGTTGAATGATGGAGTGAACAGATGGGAAATTTTTATGGTTGTGCAGTAGTTTGAAGGTTGTTATTAATTGTAAATACAGTAGAGAATTATTTAGAATGAGACTGTTTAGTTGTTTTAGAGAGAGGCAGTGACGTGATCTATATTGGTTAGTTGCAAATTTGACTATTTCATATTAGTATTGTTCTACTTTTGGCTGATAGGAGTTACGATTGGTTAGGACAGGAGAGGCATATAATAGGGTGGTCAGTAGAAAAAGGAGTGGCTATGCTTTGTCTAGCAAGATCAGTAAGGCAGTGTTTCACTTTATAGAAGCAGCCTAGCTTTTGGTGTGTCTTCTATATGGCTTGCCGAATGTGGAGATCAAATTTCAGGTGGTCATCTATAATCACACCTAATAGTTTGGTGTGTGATACCAGCTCTATATTGGTCTTGCTGGATGACAGTATACAATTTTTTTTTAGGTGGAGAGAGAGTTGGGAGTGAACAGCAGTAGTTTAGGTTTTTTGGGAATTTAAGAGGAATTGTGAGTTCTCAAGCTAAGCTTCCATGAAGGAGAAGGAGAAGTGTATGGTAGTATCCTAGAAGTACGTACTATCAACAAAGACTTGTAAAAAATAAAAAGTGCGTGTGGTCAGAAGCCATATATTTGGAACACTTGTATGTCATTAAGGATCCATTTACACATATCCCATAGGCCACCATTTTAGAAAGTTTAAGGCAATATGCAATGAGGAGTCTAGTTTGCTTGAGTTTTTTTTTTATGCTGTCAGTGTGGCTTTTCTGTGTGGGCTTTTCCCTCTTCTTTGAGTTCTTATCTTTCAGAATAAAAGGCCTTCATATACACAGAGTAAATAATAAAGAATTTTTGTAAATGTTTTGTTTAATAATGTTTGCATCCTTAATATGGTCTCACTTTATGAAGAAAAGCTGTAAATCTAGGAAAAGCAAAGCTGAATTTGATGGAAAAAATAATTGTGCAATGAGTCTTAGCAATTGAGCAATATGCCAATGTGTGTGTCAGCCAGGGAAGAGTGTTTGGAAGACAGTTCCCCATGTTTCTCCAAGGATGGTGTGCACCTGTCTCACTATCTCAGCAGAGATTCTGCATATTAACTTACAATGTGTCCATCCCCAAAGTGCCAGTTTTAGGCAATGGCAGTCTGCTCAAGATACCAACCTAGTAAAACAAATTCATATCTAAGAAATGTCAGTGCAGCAGTGATGAATATTAGATACATAAATGTTCACCCCTGAGGAGTTGTTAACTTTGGAAAACAGATATTTGTGTTATCACTGAAAAATGGTTACAAAACAGTAATATCATTCCTAACTTACCTGGCTTCTCTGGCTACCACTTGTTTAGGCCCATAAGTGTGGACAGCAGTTTCTGTAGTGGTGGCATGCCTACGTTACGCAAAACTCCATTACTGCTTATCTAATTGACCAGGACAATGACCTTGTACTCTTTCATACACTAATATCAGTAACTAAGACTTGATTCCATATCCTAGCTAACCGTATAACCTAATCCATAAAAACTACAAACCATGAAACATACCTTAATAATTACCATCCTTCTTCATGAATCAAAGCACCACCTTTCTAGGGGACTTTAACCATCACTCTATAAATTGCAGCAAGCCTACACCTCTGCAAATAAAAAACGATCAATGTTTCTTTAACTTCATTATTGAAAACTCTCTCTGTCAAACAATGCAATCCTTTGCTAGAAGTATGAACACAGCCCCTGCCAGCCACTTGTTCATTGTCATACTCTCATGATGCAACACTTAGGAAAAAACCTTTTGAAGACTTCACCTATAAACAAACTCTACAATAAAAGGAAAAAAAATCATAAACCTAAGGAATAGGGCCCAGACTCTGTGTGTTATAAGCAACTTCAAAAGGGTTATCAAATAATTCAAAAGCAAGATCAAATAACTGTGATTATAGAATATTGATAGAGCAACAGAGGGTAACCTCATGATATTGTTTACTTATCTAAAAAATACACAACAAATAATCAGTAGTGTATTAAAAAATACACATATACATATACATAACAAATCAGACCAGTTTCGGCTTTGCAGCCTTCCTCAGTGAGCAACAAAATAATTATAAATACCATTTCCCTCCAGTCATATAATACATATATAGCACCATTAATTAACCAATAGACACATAATGCACCAGTTAGAAGGGTTAATTAAAAATATTCATTAAGGCCAGGTGAAAAAAGCCCCCCTAACTTAACTATCCACTTTTTTTCTTTTGAGTTAAGTATCTCATGTAAACCTGCTTTATCTGTTGATTTATTCAAAATACAATCATTAATAGTAAACCTGAAAACCCCAGTCTTATATTGACAGATATGTTTGTATAACGCACTAGATTGTTTATTATTCCTAATATCACTCATATACTCACTGATTCTTATCCTAAGTGGCCTAGATGTTTGGCCCACATAAAAAGCTTGGCATGAGCAACAGGCCAAATAAATCACCCAATTGGTGCTACAATTACCAAAAAAAGACAAATCATATACAATTGGTGTATTCTTACTGGAAAAAATTGTAGTTTTACATACCCTTGAACAATGTGAACAGTGGCCACATGGACTGCAACCAACCAGCTTTTCTTCTATAGTAGTTTTTTTACCCCAAACTTTCTCCTGACCTTGCCATATTTTGTAATGGCTAAATAGTGATCCCAAGGATCGACCCTTCCTGAAGGAAAATGAACAATTTTCACCAAGAAAATCCCCAAGAGAACCCTCACCCTGCAAAATAATCCAATGTCTTGAGATAATATTCATAAAAGATTTCATATTTTTGCAATAGGTAGTTACCAATCTAATCTGAGCCTTGTTGTCAGTATAATGTTGTTTATATTGTAATAACTCAGATCTCTCCTGAAGAAGAGTAAACTGGCTGGCCCTACAGATGTCACCAACCCTGTACCCCCTATCCTTAAAACAGGCGGAAAGATCATGCTTGAAATAATCATAAATGGAGGCTCAGGAACAAATTCTCTTCACCCTGAGAAATTGAGACATGGGGATGTTCCTGATGACATTTTGGGGGTGGAAGCTGGAGGCATATAATAAGGTGTTATACTGAGGGAATTTGCTGAATACCTCAGTCTCCAGAGTATCTAATGAAGTATGTTTCACTAGAACTTCCAAAAATGTTATCTCATATTTATTCCACATAACCTTGAATTCAATACCCCACTTATTTTGATTCAAGTATTCCACAAATTCCTCCAAATAGACTACATCAGCTCTCCACACTAACCAACAGTCATCAATATAATGTCTCAAAATGTCAATTTCATCATGGTAAATATTATGACACCTATTATAAATAAGCTCCTCCTCTAAATATGTCATAAACAAGTCAGCATAAATGGGGGAAAAAGATGCCCCCATAGCCATGCCCCAAACCTGCCACACACATTGCTGTTGGAAATAGAACACGTTTTTGTCAAGAACGTGTTCAGCTAGCAAGACCAGGAATGTATTAAAACCTGGTCTATATAGTTCCACTCTATTAAGCCAATATTCAAGTGCAAACAAACCCGCCCAGTGGGGAATATTAGTATACAGGGAGGTGACATCCAGGGTACATAATAACCAGTCTGACTCCAATTGTAGATCTGATATATTGCTCAAAAACTGGGTTGTATCTTGAATATGAGCCTTATATGTGACAACAGTGGCTTTAAATGTTCAGTAAGAAATTCAAAGAGGGGTTCAGTAAGTGAACCCCTCCCAGAAAATATAGGTCTACCGGTTATTGGGGTCTCTGTGGATTTTTGGCAATATATAGCAATATTGCTGTTTGGGGTAATCCACTTTAAGTTGGTATCCAATATCCTTAGAAATTATCCCTTCCTCAACTGCCTTGTCCAAAAAATTGCCAATTTCCATCTTAAATTTACTTGTAGGGTCTAAATGCATCAGCATATAATACCAATGGTCAAGCCATTGATTGAGTGCTTCCTGTTGATATTTGGTCCAATCTTGGACCACAACAGCTCCTCCTTTGTCTGCCGGTAAAATTACAGGGTTTTTACTAGATTTAAGTTTGTCAATACATTGTCTTTCTGCCCTAGTGATATTATCTCTCATCATATGGTCTTTGCCAAGATGCATATGTAGGCCCTTTAACACCCTACTCTGAAAAGCTGAGACCACTCTCATAGTAGAAGTAGAATCATGAAACCGAAATGGCCTAGCATTTTTATTATAATGACCACCCTGAAAAAACAGACGTAAATTAAGTAAATGACAGAAATCAACCACATCTTGTGCAAAGTTTTGTTCAGGTACCAAAAAACTGGGCACAAAAACTTTTATTTGTAAATTGGACAGCACCATTGAGGAAATGTGTACATTGTAACTGCAACTTATCTCTGAACTATCATTTTCAAAATGCCCTCTAAGTCTGGCGTGACCTTTGTGCTTGCTTCCCCCTCTTCTGGACCTAAATCTAAAGGGTGGCCCAGGTTACTTAAAGAATTGCTCCTCTTATAGATCGGTGACCTATCCATTTAACTGTCTTCCCCTCAGTATTAGATGAAGCATCCTCACCTGACATGACCAAGTCTCTATTTCTTTTTTTAAGAATAGATTTTGATCTTCTAGATTTGGGGTAACCAAGTTTCTGGTTTGGGGGCACAAACTTGACATTCTTACGAATGTCAAAAGGTCTCCCCCTGTCAAAATCCTCAACGTCCCTATTAAATTTCTTCATTTTCTTGTCCTTTAAATTATTTTCAAGTTCTAAAAGATCCTTACTTAACTGAGTAAGACCTGAGGTATAACAGGAAAGATTATGATATTTCACTGCCCTTTAACTCAAATTCTCAACTTCAAGAGTTTGTTGCTGTACCATTATTTCATAATATGCAGCTAAGGCATTAACAAATCCCATTGAAGCTTGCTGCTGTACCGCAAGCCAATCATCTAATAGTACTTGATCAACCTGAGGTACTAGTGGTTGCAACTACACCCTAAGTCCTCTCAGTGATATTTGTTTTTGCTGATATGCCTTAAATAGAAGTAAATTCCACACATTACTTCTCAAATGTTTCATCTCCTTAGTTAGTTTGCTAAAAGCCACATTATATTCCTGAAGTGAGTCATCCAATTGGCTTAATGAGTCATTGGACAAGGAGTGTGAACCCAAATCAAAGATACCCAAGTCATTTGTGTCAAAGGACAGTCCCTTAATAATAGAAGCTAAATCCATAATTCAGTGCTGGACCCCAGGCAACCACCAAGTGAATCCTCCTCCCCCTGAATGCAACCAAAAGTTTGGTGAAAACCAAACTTTAAAACTCAAATAGCATAAAAATAATATCCTGCCTCTGAATATCAGCCACACTGAGACTTAATGTTCCTCAATATACATGTCTAAACTAATGTATATTGTATTGTAATACACCGGATGAATGAAAATAGTCTCAACAACTCTGTGGTGGTGCTATAAATAGCCACAAAACTGCGCCAAAACTGATCTACTCACAAATGGTGCAAACTGCTATGTACCACCAAAACCAACCTCATTCCGGTGTATATACCAGTAAGTCCTGGATGTAATGATCTTACACCCAAATAGGAATACTCAGGTGCTTATTCAGAGGTAATCCTCTCATTTAAGGTTATGAAAAAGAAGAAGAGTCACTTGGTATACCCAGGCCCATCAAGAATTACCATTAAAAAAAATATCAACTATTGATATTGCAAAAAAAGGGAACCTAAGTTCTCTAACACAGAACCCAGGTGATAACAAAGGGAAAATGTATATATATATATATATATATATATATATCTATATATATATATATATAATATCTGTTATAATAGTATATTCAACAAAAACAATCCGCTCAAAAAGTGAGCATATAGTAATAGCCATATTGGGAAGCGTTATAAATATCCTTCACACTCTAACCCTAAGCCCTAATAAAAACTCGAGTATAGAGAGAGGTCACCAGAATTTAGAATATCAAAATAGATATCATGTAATGATAGTAGTAAAACTGTAAACCATTGGTATATGTGCTACCCCAAACTTAAATTATGAATAATGCCAATAGCTTAGCACAGTAAAATCTAATTTGAAAAAATGCATTGATAGAAATAAGCATTTGCCAAGCATTCATTAATATCCTACCCAAGCTGTAACCACAATATAAATTAAACCTCGGGATAAGTGCCAAAAGTTACAGAAAGCATATACATTTGTAAGATAATAGACCCCTACAAGCATGAGCTTAAGCATATATAGTTGTATGTATATTTAGCCATTCATCGCCGCAAAAAATATCTAGATGCCTATGAACTAGTTGTATATAGTTTGCATATAATTCACATACCAGCCTGTTAGGTCATAAACATTGTGAAACAATGCATAAAAATAAATATACAGGTAATAATATCTCCAGTCAGTTGTAAACAATCCCGTTGCCTTAAAAATGTTCATGGAGTATTCAGCATAACACCATATAGCTTCCTGTATCTCAAATGAATAATGGCATTCACACCCTCACTAAAAATGCAAGATGTCCCAATAGATGTTCATTAACACAAATCAGTTACTAATAATTCCAAAAGACAAAATGCATAAATGAGCCAGTAGATAGTGGATGTGTCCAAACACGAACTTGCGTTGTCCAAATACGAACTCGCCGTCCTTACTATATACTCAGTTCACGCTACACCAACTCTGTTCACTCACTAAACATACAAAATCCCAAAACAGTTACTGATAATCCAAAAAACAAAGTCCATGAGTGAGCTTGTGAGTAGGAGATGCGCATTAACCAAATACAAACCCACGTTGTCCAAATACGAACTTGCAGTCCTTAGGGTATTCATTTTCCTTCAGGAAGGGTCGATCCTTGGGATCACTATTTAGCCATTACAAAAGATGGCAAGGTCAGGAGAAAGTTTGGGGTCAAAGAACTATTACAGGAGAAAAGCTGGTTGGTTGCAGTCCATGTGGCCACTGTTCACATTGTTCAAGGCTATGTAAAACTACAAGTTTTTCCAGTAAGAATACACCAGTTGTATATGATTTGTCTTTTTCTGGTAATTGTAGCACCAACTGGGTGATTTATTTGGCCTGTTTCTCATGCCAAGCTTTTTATGTGGGCCAAACATCTAGGCCCCTTAGGAAAAGAATCAGTGAGCATATGAGTGATATTAGGAATCATAAATAATCTAGTGTGTTATACAAACATATTTGTCAGTATAAGACTGGGGTTTTCAGATTTACTATTATTGATTGAATTTTAAATAAATCAACAGATAAAGCAGGTTTACATGAGATACTTAACTCAAAAGAAAAAAAGTGGATAGTTAAGTTAGGGGGCCTTTTTTCACCTGGCCTTAATGAATATTTTTAATTAACCCTTCTAATTGGCGTATTATGTGTCTATTGGTTAATTAATGGTGCTATATATGTATTATATGGTTGGAGGGAAATGGCATTTATAATTATCTTTTTGTTCACTGTGGAAGGCTGCAAAGCCAAAACCGGTCTGATTTGTTATGTACATGTATATGTGTATTTTTTAATGCACTACTGATTATTTATGTGTATTTTTTAAATACACTACTTTTGATACAGGATTGTGCTGGCTCTTTGTTTTGCTTGACTTATTATCTTTTGGGCCATTGCACTAGCCATACCTGCGAGTAGTTGTTTTGCTTAGTTAGTTATCTAAATAACCTCAGAAATACTAGCCTAGATTGTACTGAGCTTATCTCTAAAGACATCACTCAGACACCAAGGATATAGTTAACTTCCCTGCAGATAAATTTAGTTTCAACTTCTCCCCTCTGTCACTTCCAAACTTCCCATTACAGAGTAAACAATCCATATCCTGCCAGTAATTACAATAGAATAGGTACTAAAAGCACTGTCTAAAAACAAATCACTAGCTCTATGTGACCATATGACAATTTTTTTTTCTGGTCAGAATAAATCAGCCTTATAAAACTATAGCCTCTCCACTGGACCTGTACCAGAATCCTGGAGAACAGTTTTGATGGCTTCCTAGTACAAGAAGTCCAAATCATGGATCTTGGCAGCTGCAGTCCTATCATTCTCATAAGTATCCTTTTCAAGGTGATGGAACACATCACCATGTGCCACATAAAAGGGACATAGGGAACCTACAATCCCCAGGCCTAACCAATTTGGTGTTACAAAAGGTAGATCATAAACCAGTTATCTTTGAAAGAGTCACAGAATCACTAGATAAAGTATCTTCATGTGTGTAGCTTGCCTCAATTTAGCTAAGGATTTTGATAGTATACCCCAGTTTGACATCCTTGGCAAACTGGTCAAACTCAATACAAATAAAGACTGTGTTGCCATCTCACTAAGTGATAGATACCAGTCTGTTGGAGTTAGTGGAACATCATGCACCAGGATATTTATCACTATTGGTATATCACAGTACTCTGGTTAGGGACCACTTCTATTTATCATCAACTTCTCCAATGTAAAATCTGATATTACTGATCTCTGGCTGACCAAATTCTTATATGATTGCAAGTTCAGAGCCATCATCACCTCCTCTAAACACAATCACATCCTCCAAGAGGCCTAACTTGGACACACCTATGGGTTAAGCTGAATACCAAAAATGTAGCATCATACAGGCTAGTAGGAAATCTTCTGAAATTAGGCACTATCATTATAGACCTAGGTTTTTTGAGGATAGCAAATGCTCCTTTGACCATCACACATCCACTGTCATTAAGAAATCCTACTAAGTCACCCAGCTGACTACTAAGGTCATCTCCTGTGAGTTAAAGGAAGTCGTTATTCTCTTGCATTCATCCCTCATCAGGATGACACTAAAATGTAATAAACCCAATATAATGCACACTTTGGTATCCATCTGTCAAAATATCTAGCCTAAATTGCAATGTCTGCACTTCTTACGGAAACTGAGGAAGACAAACCTGTCTCGGTCCATCTTCAAAGCCTTCTACAGGGGGATCATCGAGAGCATCCTCTCAAATAACACCATAGTTTGGTACGGTAACTGCAAAGCATTAGACCACAAGGCTCTGCTGAGGGTAGTGAGGACAGCAGAAAAAGTCATTGGCTCCCCGCTCCCGTCCATGGATGATCTCCATGAGACTCGGTGTGTGGGAAGGGCTAGAAAGCTAATCAATGATCCCACTCATCCTGCTCCTGGCATGTACTTCTGCCTTTCCTCGAGCAGGCAGTATTGCAGCTTACACTGCAAAACATCTAGACTGAACAGGAGCTTCTTCCCTCTATCCATAAGGCTGCTGAACTTGAATGTCAGGCATGACAGTGAATAATTAGATCAATATGCCACTTACAATGGAGTATCAGCTATAGTAATCACTCTGGCAAATTCCTTCAATAACTGGTACAATTAGCCTGATCTCTTATGCTATTCCTTCCTGAATGTGCAATAGTCAGGAGTGAGTCACCACTCCATACATATGCAATATGAAGATCAGAATATATCATGCTTCAACTGATGAACTGCAATATTCTAACAAATCACAATGTAAAGTCATAGTCTTGCAATACCTACTAGTATAATACTGTCTAACATCTTCCTGTCCAATTGTGGTAATTTATTGTGTTGTTAATGTTTTAATTATTACTGTATGTGCATTAGTCTTATTGTCATTCAAACTATGTGTTCATTATGTCTTGCACAGGAACTAAAGCAACATAATTTCACTCAGCTTGCACTGCTGTATATCTGATCAACAATAAAGTTTACTTTGACTTTGAAAAAAAAAGTGGTAAAATAATCCTGGGTCTGAATTCTCTATATAGCCCAGAATGTTGTCCTACCTCTGACCTCACTCTGTCTCTTTTTCCTACAGGCTGTCACAGGGTGATTGGATCCTGGCCTTCAAAGCTGTAAATGGCCTTATCCTGCATAATCTAGTATGTAGTACATAGTCATAAAATTGGTAATATAATAAATGCAAGATCAAGGGACCGCAATCTTACTGAAGCATAAACTGGACTTGTAAGAAAGAATTCATTGCCCATATAAGAAGCAGACACCTGCATTCCATAATGCAAATCATGTCCCTCCTTACCTTCAAATGTAACATAGATGAATGAATGGAAACCTGAAATTTACTCCAACCCTAGATCCTACCCTTCAGAGATAGGAGAAATACTTCTTTGGGTGTACCAATGTGACTGCTGTGAACCAATTTGACTGCTGTGACAAGCCTTCAAAAGGCTTAACTATACAATTGCCTAGCAGAAATTTGCAAACTTATGAACCTATGACATCAGTTATGCTAAGAAACAACTTGGAGACAATATTACAAGCACTTCAACTTTTTTATGCTGCTCATTCTTAAGTAAGGCTTTTTATGTTTGTTAACCTGGTAATCCCACTGGGCACATGGCTGTTTTTCTGAGTGACCTGGGAGCACAGCAGGAGAATGGAGATAAAATATAAAGTAAGCAGCTGCAAAGTTCAAGAACTATTGATGACAGTAAGCAGGCTGATTCTGGAAAATTTACTATGGAGTATGGGCTCCATTTTAAAGTTATTGAAGAAATAATTAGGAACATTTTAATTTCCAGTAATAAGGTACATAGGATAAGCCCCCCCCCCCCCCCCAAGTTTTGTAGTTAAATAGAGAAAGAATTTAAAGGAGTTGTTTGACTGCAGTGGGAAAGCAGGAAAAAGCACAGTGCAAGAGCATGCAGGTGCAAATAATTGAAAATGTGATTGTTTTGCGCAGACACCAGCTGATAGATATTATCGCAAAGGCTTTGTGATTTGTAAAACAAATAGGCTGGTATAGCTAACAAAATGCACATGTGAATGTTTTATGCACGAAAAAGAAGTCAGTTTTAATATATGAATCAAAACTCATTTAACATATATGCAATGTGTGGTGGAATCTAATGCTTTGTATTGGCATCAAAAGCAAGCTGCAGGTTATATTTGCTGTAACTTCCAGGCTTTAGAAGTTTTGAAACCTCTAGTCAGGAGTGATGATTTCAAATATGAATTAATGCTTGCAAAGTTACAGTGCAAAATAGCTTTAGACTGTGTGAGATGGAAACAATTTAAATGATAGTGTTTCTCTTAAGCCTTATATAAGAAAGAAGAGCATAAAGTAATCAATCCTAAGATTCACAAAAATGCACATAACTAATCTAATTGCCTAACATGGGCTGGGCAATTTCAATTGTGAAAGCAATGTAATTCAGAGCCATGTATGCTCTTGATGGGAAAAACCTTATTATTGGGTCATTAGCACATCTCTGAATTCCACATTAGTGCTCTCCATAGTAGCTCCTGTATCACTACACACACACACACACACACACACACACACACACACATATGCACACACCCACATATACTTACACACACACTAAAATACCTCACCACACTCTCATGCCTTCTCTGAACTTTTCTGTACTGTGAGTACTCTCATAGGAGTGAATGGGTAATGGCTGTTTTTCAGTGGTTCTCAATTTTCCTCTTAAAGTAAAATTTTACTAAAGCTTGCTGAGAAAATTGGAAACCTTTCAAATTTCTGGAAGAGAGCATATGCCTGATCAGCATTAGCCACTCTGCTGAATTAACATATTAGTATACAGCTGCACCTACAAGACCGCCCCATGCACTGAGACCCCGCTGAAAGGAAAGCCCTCAGCTGTAGCAATGTCTATTAATTGGAAAGGCATGGTGGTATGGGTACAACTTCATTTTACTATCCCATATGTTTGTAATAGTACCACTAAACTTCTTTTTAAGTGCAACTGATGTCAATATATTTAAATGTGTAATTCAGTGGGTCAAGCCTGTAGGTCATACAACTATTCATTTTATATAAAGTTGACTATGTTGATAAAGCACTCCTGTAGGCCTGACAAAGGACTGGAGCACTTTAGGTATGAAAGCCAGAATTGTGTGTCTCTTGCTTCTCTTCTTGTCCAGATGTTAATCTCAGGTCCTATCTGTCTGAGTTGGTGGTAGTTCAGGTGAATCTAAAAGGCCCGATGATACATATCAAAAAGAGTGTGAGTGAGGGTTAATGCAGTGATAGGGATGACTGGATTGTCTAACACATATGGTGTGTACTCCACCACTCTGGCAGAACTTTGACATGGGGAGAAGCCTCACACTACTCTTTCTTTCAATGAAGGAGTTTGCCACATATATGCCTTGCAACACAATGATGATGTCATGCCTTCAGATATGTTCTGTCTCACACATGCAGTACAACTTCTTCTGCAGCATGTGTAGCTAATACAGAGTTCTCTAGATTGTGGACTTAGGCAGCTGTTCAGATTGCTCAAGCTCATCATAATGTTTCATGTAGTGACATGAAACAATGCCTTATGCAGCATTTCCCCCAAATCTTTCCATCCTTTTTAGGTCAACAAATTGATGAAGTCATTCCAGTTAAATATGTGTTCTGTGACACTTGTGATAAGATTTCTGTTGCCATGCATACAGTTAATATTGATGTTATAGCATGTGGACTTAGTCAGGTGTTCAAATCTGGTAATGCTTATGTGTAAAACAACATTAACAGGAGTGGCTTATGCATCAAATTGTGATAATGCTAATTTTCAGTTGTATGAACTGTAACATGGCTAAATGCTTTTGATCCCTCAAAATACATTTTAGCAGGTACATGATCATTCATAACATTGCTTAGGTCAGATCTTGAAGTCTCCTGTTGCAAAAGCAGTTAATGCACAGGTCTCTAGAGTGATGGCCTAGATATGCTGGGGTTTGAATCTGGTAATATATGTCTATTAGACAATAATGACTGAGAGGAGTGACCTCCCCAAACAATGGTGATATGGCAGACTCATAGTTGTATGAACACTAACAGGGCTAAAAAGTTTTGAGGCCTAAAACTACATTTTAGGGAAACTATAACCATTCCAACACATTACTCTTGTAATCACTTCAAATGTACACTTCACTGCACATCAGATGTGATTAATTCTATGGTATCATAGGCTGATTCTCAGGTGTATGGACTATAGTCTCCAGCAGATGTTTGAGTCTGTCAAGGTGTAACTGTTGAGTGTGTCAGACAATGATTACAGACAGGATTTGCTTCCCCAAAAGGAATGATATTTATAATATGTCTTAATGCAAACATTGCCAATTGTAAAGATAAAGGGCAAGTTTTGGACCACCCCCTTAATGGAAGGCATATACATTGCAAAACTATGCTCAGGTTATCTATAAAGTGTGTATCATATGATAAATGTGTTCTGAATTCTTGTGTGGCCTCATCAGTTAGTGCCAAGGCCAAGAAGCATGTGTTTGACTTCAGTGGTACATATTATTTAGTATTTTGTTCATAATATGCTGGGTAAGGACAAGAATGACTTATTCAACAAATTGTGATGTCTGTCATGTTGCAAGGTGGTCAGATGATATGTGCTATGATACTTTGTTATTATTTTGTGGTAGGTAGGTGATGTTAATGCATTCATTACTATACTTCCTTATAAGCATGCCCAGTACAATGATGTATTAGTTGTGCACCTGTTAGCACTAAAAACATTTTATAATCAATATTCTGAAATAGTTACTGTCATTTTTTTTATTTATCAAAACTTCTTAGATTTTGCTCTGGCAAAGTAGTGATCAATGTACGGCAGATACTAACATTGTTATATTCCAATGTACAGCTGTTGTATGTGAAATGTAAATTTTTAACAGTTCACTCACTAGTTGATATTAATGTTTCACCTATCTGTGAGTTATGTCTATGTACTGTCATGCAGGCATTACAAATGTGTTGCACAAGGCACAGTTCAGGGAAACTCCAAAAAAGGTCACCAAGGTACCAAAAAGAACTTGTAAATATCCACAGACACTACCAGGAATGAATACGAAAGTTCAAATGTAAAAACACAGCTTTAATAAAAACAAATTGAACACACATACACTGCTGACATTTAAATGTGGTCACTGTGCCCAATGCACTTATATAGTAAATCAAGAGAGTATTCAATTGGAGAGTAGAAATACAACAATTACAAGTAAGGAATATAATAATTGTGACTCCAGTGGCCTAGTCTATTCAGCTAAATGTCAAATTTGCCAGGCATTTTATGTTGGCAAAATGGAGCGTAAACTTCGACGAAGAATATACGAGCATATTTATGAAATCTAGATTCATAAAATCACTAATGCCTTATTCAAGCACTAATGCACATTACAATTTTTTGTCTTAGAGAAAGTGAAAATGGATGGAAGACGTGGTCTGTGGGAGGAAAACATAGAATATAAAGAGCTATGGTGGCAGATCACCCTTCAAGTTACTAAACTACCAGGGCTCAATGACAATATTTCTATTGCTCCTGTGCTAAAATTAAGGGCAGCCAAGCTATAATGATGTTTTATTGAAGAATGAGTTTTTATTGGGTCTTCATGATGTGATTTATTGTTAAAATATGTTTTTATAATATGTCTTTTTATAATACATTTAATTCTTTTTAAATAGTATTTTTAGGAATTAAATATATATTTTAACATATTTTTAACATATTTAACATATTTAATATATATATTTATATTTTTATTCATTGGAATTTCTATATGAAATTAGAATGAGTTTTAATTTCCCACCAATGTAATGCAAAACCACTAAGCAATGTTTGTATTCAGCTGTTAGAATGTGTTTATTAGAATGAACACTAGAGGGAGCTTCAAGTTCATTTTTATGGACATTATGCATTTGTTTAGTTTCAAGTAAAGAATGCATTTATTTTAAATACTTTATAGTTTTAAGTAAAAATATTCTGAGTTTATGTTTTATTATGACCAAGTAGGCAGTCATTTATGTTGTATTCTTCTTTTTATTCATATAAAAAGATGTTTATGTCACTATATGCACATAGTCACTTTACTAGCATTTCACTATGTTTCAAGGAATTAGGATCCTGTTTTTTTAAATTCAATTGGTTAATTATGTAATTGATAGTGCAGAACAAGTATAAATGGATGGGTTTTGGAGGTCAGTCCACATTTGAGGAAGTGTTTTTAAACGAAAACGTATCAGTTGCGAATGTTAATGTTAGCAGTGTATGTGTGTTCAATACAGTTCAGGGAAAACTGTGATTTACAACATGACACTATACTGCATTCAGAGGTGTACTTTGTCAAACATACTTCTCAACCTTGAATCATAAAACATCAGAACAAAGGCCCATGAAAAATAGGTACAAATGGCCAAAAATCTGTATGCTGATTAACATAAAAATTTAATACATAATTATGTACCCCCACCAACTCCAGTGGCATTGTGGGATACCAACTTTTAAAAGTAAACTAATGAACAGACAAATATTAAACACAAAATAAACAGAAGAACAATAGTGTTTTATTTATATTAATATTTGAACTTCTATCAAACTTTGAACTTGTGCAAAACTAAAATGCAATTTTATTTTATAAAAATAAAACTAACTCCTTCTACACTAATATTAAATTACACAAAAGTGGAATAGTGGGTATTAGGGTGTGCTCTTATGCCTGTGTAGTGTGCTCTGTAAGTCAAGATATATATATATATATATATATATATATATATATATATATATATATATATATATGTATATTATATATATATATATATATATATATATGTGTGTGTGTGTGTGTGTGTATATATTCAAAACATCCAAATCTCATAGCATCGAATCTCAAAACACTGAGACCATAACATCAAAAACCCAAAACATCTAAAACTTATAACATTGAAAACTCAGAACACTGAAACTTTGCATCACAACATCAAAAGCTACAAAGCACATATAAATAGCATCCCCTCCACCTATAACAACACCAAACTAACACACTTTTTATTATGTTTCTGCAGCCCCCCTGACCCCCACACCCCCGTAAATAAAATATACCAACTCTGAAATCAGTGGGAAAAAGTTAATTTCCTAACCCCTCTGTATCACCACCGCCATAAAGAATGTACACATGGAGGGGCGTGGCCAAGGTGGTGACTGACTAGCAGCACAAAGCTTTTGCTTTTCTTCTTAATATTTTTTTCTGACAGGATTTTATTATTTTATCCTAATAGAATACCAATTTCTTAACAGAAATATTTTCTCTAAACCATTGCAAATATTTTTTGAAAGAAAAAACAGGACTTAAATACAACTTTTTGAATTTTCCTGCCAGTATACTTTTTGAATGCTTAACTATTATGAGTCACTCAAAAGTGAACTCACAAGAAAACCCTATAAGAAAGGAACTTCAGTCCATTATTGGGAGTATTCAGGAACTATCTATTAAACTGGGCAAACTGGAAACAAAAATGGATCATATTAAAGAAGACTGCAAAAAACAAATGGATTTTCTAAATGAAGTATTAAAAGAGCAATCTACCCAAATCCCTTCTATTAAAGATGTAGTGACAGACATAGATGGAAGACTGACAGAGACTGAAAGTCACTCAGAATTTCCACTAAAGCAAAACACTTTGTTACTAGAAAAAATAGACGATTTAGAAAGCAGGTCTCGTAGAAACAACATCAGAATTTATGGAATACCAGAAAAAGATGAGGGGGGACAATTTGATACATTTCTTAAACAACTGGCTGCCTAATGCTCTCAATTTACCCGAAGCTCTATCATTTGGCATCAAGAGAGCTCACAGGTCCCTTTCAACATCCTCTTTAAAGAAGAACCCTCCTGTGCCTAGATACACTATTGTGAAATTTATGTCTAGTCAAGACAAAGATTTAATATTGAAGTCAGCCTGGGCTAATACACCAGTTAAACTAAAATACAATATTATCAGATTTGATAATGACTACACATCACTAGTCATGTCCAGAAGAAAAGAAACTGTACCATTCATAAAAAAACTGAGAAAAATAGACATAAAAGCTCAACTTGTTTTTCCATCAAAACTATGGATCTCTTTCCCAGAAGGACAGAAAATCTTCAACACCCTAGAAGAAGCTGTAGAATATACCGAGAAAAATAAAATATTTGATAAAATTGATGACAAGGAATGGGCAAGCGCCAGAGACATGAATCCTAAAATACTTGGACAATAAAAGATAAAATCTCTAAAAAAATGAAAGAAAAGTAAACTTTACATTACATTATTATCTTTATTTTTCATGTTTACTGTCATTTGGTAAATATTCAAAATAGGTTGCTTCATAACTGCCACTCACAAGGTAAAAGTTTTATTTCTTAATACTGCTATTTCCCAGTTTTCATTTCCTGTTTTAGATATATTAACAACATTCATGATAAAAACTTAATAATTATTATTAGTTGCAGACATGAGCTTATAAAACACACACACACACACACATATATATATATATATATATATATATATATATATATATATATTTAATAGCATAATTTGTTCTACATCAAGAAGTTACAGTCTAGTATTGGTATAGTTCATATTTTGTGAATTGCATCTGTGGCTTGACTGGTTACATTATGTCTGAGGCAAATGTTTGCAACACATAGGTTGATAATAGAATGAATGAGCATGTTTCATTTAGCCTTGTTTTTCTCATTTTAAACTCAACAATACACGTATTCCCCTTTTATACTATATTTCTTATGTACATCATTAGACATTAATTAATATAGAGAAATGTGTTAAATCTGCATATAGTTAAAGAAACATATGATAACTTTAAACATTGTTTTAATAACAGTTAACAAGACTGAAATACTTTAAATGGACATTTATTTATTCTAATAACATATTATGACAATTTAAGTGTTTAGTTATTTTTAAATGTCCATTTTATATTTTTTCAGTTAAACTAGTGAGCATGAGCTAGAATACAAAAGAAAAATCTCCTTGAGTTCTTTTTCATTACTTTCCTGCCCTAGAAAACAACTTTTAGTCATGAAACAAGACTCCTGCTCGAGCTAACTAACAATGGCTTCAATGTACACTAGCAGAGAGATCTGATAATATGAACTTTAACCTTTTCATGACAAAACAGTCAATTTTAAAACACGCAATTTGGCATTTTTTTTTCAAGCACACACAGTTAAAAGTTATGTAAAGACTGAGTACATAAATAACAAAATTTGAAAGATATGCCCCTCATTTTTATTTGTAAAAGCTAAAATGATCCTTACAGTTCTACATTACAAGGGCTTTACATGGAAGGAGTAACAATAGCTGTTGGTTATACTGGAAACGGCTTAATGATAATATAGCTGTTATGGACTATTCCAGGGTATGCCTTGATACTTAACACAGCTCAGAGGATTGATAATTACATTATTGACGATGCGAGCATCAGATTCACACTAAAGGTGAAAGGTGCTGTTTCTGAGGTCATAGCAGTGTGCCTTGAAGCAGAAAAACAATAATAACAGCTTTAAAGCAAGATAATTTGGTACATACGATATCTATGCATAAATACACACAAATGCTTATATTATCCACTTGTAGATCTAGATTTTACCTCTTACCCACTGTCATATAAAATAATAATAGTTCATGTTAAAACATTATAAAATACCAGTTCTACATATGTAATTGCAGTTCGAAATTATGTATAAAGTCCATAGTTGTTTATATTGTTTTGAGCAATATGGGTACAGTCTAGTTGTAGCTCTTTTCATTTGAAATAAGGTAAAATACTCCCAACGTTTTTAATTATATTCCGGTATTGCAGTAACATTATGCACTTGAATTTAATATGTGGCAGTTAAGTACTTTTAAATCTAACGGTTATCACTCATTGCTATGAAAAAGTTGAAACTTTACTGCAGTGCATCTGTAGTTATATGCAAATATGGAGTGGATCAACCACTTTATGTTGTTCAGATATGTATGTTTATGGAAGAAAGACATAGATGGGATATCTTGACCCTTTGCACAGAATGGGGCAGGGAAAGGAGACACTTGCTTGTTGCTTGTAAATATATTTGGGGTGACTTACTCTAATGTATATATAAGTTTTGAAAGCTGTTCTAGATTTGTTGTGCATGGTGATGGCTTATATGATCACACAAGAAAAGCATTCTGTTTACATTTTCTTGTCTAAAGAGGTAAAAATATAGTATAAAACAGTGTACTCGGACTTGAAGGTCAAAAATCTCATAACTATGTAATTGGATCTAAGTCATAGTTCCTTTGGGGAGTATCACATTGCATCTGTCGCTTTCTATACTCAGTCACTTATTTACTATACCCTGGCACTTGGAACTCTGCAGTATGCAGAGAGGTACAAAGTGGCAAATACTCCCACTTTTCTAACATAAGCTCCATTAGGTTCATAGGTTGGTACTAGGCTATCAGCCCTAGGGCCTGTACAAGCCTAGCCATAACAATTCCCTGGCTCTTTCTTCCCACAATATTTACTTCCCTGGACCCGTGTCTAGCAGGGTGACTGACATGATCCCTGTGGTAAATTTCCTATCTCACATCCAGTCATCAAGGTTCCTTTTGAAGAGGGCCAAGGAAGTGTTTTGCTTGACATGTATGGGCAGTCTATTCCAGAGTATAGGGAGTCTCTGGCTCAGGAACCTATCCCTCCAGCATGTTTTGTTCATTGTTCATAGGTTCATAGATAGGTTCATAGATTAGTACTAGGCTAACTGCTCTTGTGAGCCATTTTTAAGCCTAGCCAATTATCCCTTGTGAGACTCAAACCCTGCACCTTGTGTTTGTAAGGCAAACACTTTAACCATTAGGCCACCCTCCCAACCCCTTGTGATGACAAGGTTTAGGTCCCTGGAGTGTGTGGCTCTGATGGATTGGGATTTCTTTAAGTGTAGCATGTCCAGCAGCTCTGGGTTTGAAATGGCCTTATATGTTAAGCAGAGATCACCTCTGAGTAGACGATATGTGACAGAGTATAGCTACAGTTTTTTTAGTCAGTCATCATAGGGCATCTGCTTTAGGCCTGTGATTCCTTTTAGTGAGGTGTTTCTGCAGCCTTTCCAGTTGTTGTAGATGTCTTGTGAGGTACATACCAAAAGGGGCATAGTACTCTATGATGAGGCTAATGAGGGATGAGTACAGTGGGACAATGACCTCCTTTTTTCTGGATGAAAAGCCCTTAGTGATGAAGTGTGCCACATAGAAGGATTTCCTGACTGTTGTGGTGATGTGGTTATCAAAGGTAAGACCACTGTCCACCTGTGTTCCTACGTTTCTTATCACACTTTTGGTATTTAGTGTACTGCCACCTATGTGGTAATTCATGGGTACATGTTTTTTCCCAGAGGGGATAACTATACACTTCTTGGCATTGAGCTTGAACCCCATGGCTCTGGCACCAAGCATCTGTTTCTGTAAGGCCGTTTTTAGAATATCCACATCATTTGGGGATTCATTAATAGCTCCCAGTTTGCAGTCATCTGCAAACTTTGTTAGCTAGAGTCCCTTAGTGTTGGCCTGTACTTCAGAGAAGTAGATGCCAAACAAGAGCAGTCCCAGGACTGAACCCTGAGATACTCCTCTTGTCACTTATCTGGAGCTGGATTTGGAGTCAGCTACTTTTACAGTGTGGGTTCTGTCAGTAAGCCAGTTGGCAACCCATCGAGTGATGTAGGGATTTATGCCCAGCTTAGTAAGTTTATCTATGATTCCAGAGTGGGGGTTGGTGTCGAAGGCCTTGGTGAGGTCCAGATAGGCTGTGTGGACACCTTACCCGCATCCATGGCTGTGGAGACTGATTTGATTCAGAAGACATAATCAGCCCTTCATGAACCCAAACTGGGTGGGGTCCAGTGTATGAAGGTTGCCAATGTCTCTGTTTATAAGTTTCATGATAATATGTTCCATGACCTTACAGATCAGGCTCATCAGACTGATGGGACAGTAGTTCCCAGGATCCAAAGCAGATCCCTCCTTGTGGAGTGAGATAACTGTAGCTGTGCACCACTCAGTGGGCATGAAGCCTGAGGTGAGGCTATGATTAAACATGACACTTAGGTGAGGTGCCAGTTCATTTTGTAGTTCATGTATTACACAGCTTGGGATGTCGTCTGTTCCCATGGATGCTGTATTTTTAGCTTTGGAGAGTGCAGTTTTTGCTGGTGTGGCTGTGATTACCAGAATTTTGCAATCTTTTGGTATTAAGATGGGCCCTTTAAGGTGTGGGGGGGGGGGTGAAGTTGGCAATGAATCGATCTGCCAGGATATTGGCAATGTCCTTGGGATTAGTATATTTAATGCCATTCTGTTGTAGCTCAAAGCAGATCTGAGCATTGCCATTTAAATTCTTGACATAGCTATAAATGCCTTGTGGTCGTCTTTGGAATCTTTGGCAATTTTATTTTTGTAACTAGCTTTGGAGGATTTTATGAGGGATCTCAGCTTCTTACTGAGGCTGGTAAGGGAGTTGTTTGCATCCTGGGATTTTCCTCTTTTCTGCAACAGTTTCTTCCTTCTGTTGTATAGTTTGTTTATGACAGGGAACCACCAGATTGGCTTCCTTTTTTGGAGGAGAGCATCTTGGTTCTATTTGGGATGGCATGATTCATGCACAAGTGAATGTGCTCATACAGTGCTTTAGTGTAGGATTTGGCAGTCAAACTTTCAGTTTCCATCTGCATGGGTGTCATTAAGTTTCTCACTTCTGACTTGTGTAGCATGAAGTTGGCCTTGGAGAAGTTTTTTACAGATGTTTTCTTACTGGGGGGTGGGGGTGGGATGTGGATGTCAAAGATGATTAGCTTATGGTCAGACCTAACCAACGAGGGGGTGATCACTGGTGTGGAGCATCGATTTCCCATGTTGGTAATGACCAGGTCCAGGATATTGGAGCCCCTGGTGGGACTATGGATTAGTTGATCCAGGGCATTGGAATTTATGAATTCCAAGAACCGTTGGGCAAAGGTGTCGGTACACAAGTAGTTTTCCAAGTTAATGGCAAGGTAGTTGGAATCACCCAGTATTAGGGTGTTTGGTTGTATCTTAATATTTTCCAGTATATTTAGAAAGGTATAGTGAGAATTTTGGGGCATGGTGGGGGATCTGTATCAAGCTACAATTTGGATTGCAGTCTTACCTAATGTTAGTTGTACCTAGAGAATTTCAGATGCATTGTGTTGGGCAACTAGCCTGGAGGTGTGAATATCCTTGGTGAATATGGACACTCCTCCACCTTTAGTGTTTCAGTCCTGGTTTGGTGGCAGAAATGTGTGGTAAGAGTTGTAGCCTGGTATTTCAGGGGTGCTCTCTGGGGCCTTATACCAGGTCTCAATTACTGCACAGATATCGATGTTCTCCATTTTTAGGAGTACCTCGAGATAGTGCATTTTGAGGTTTAGACTTCTAGCACTGAGTAGCATTGCCTTCAGATTTTGCATACTTGTACCTGTTATGGTGGTGGTTTTGTCCTTTGAGCCTTGCCTAAAAAAGGCACTATAAGGATGGCAAGAGCCTTACCCGGTAACCTGAATCCCAGGGGAGACAGGTCCAGACCATCTCTGGCAAAGCATCATGGTTTGTCAATCGTGTCGTCCAGGCAGACATATACTGGATCCCCTTTGAATGACACCAGAAGTTTAGCCAATTGTTGAAGTCAATCATTTTGTCCTTATACTGTGATATCATTCTGGGCAAAGGCAGGATGCTACTCAGGGCTAGAGTCATACCTGCATGGGTCACTTGATCCAAGAGTTCTTCCATGTCTCTTTTCATGTAGTCCAGGGAGGTACGCCTCAAGTCATTCACTCCAACATGGGCAATAACAGTCATATTTGTACTTTTTGTGGAGTCACTTGAGTGCATGCATTATGTGTCAGATCCTTGCACCCAACAGGCAGCTGATTGTAATTTTCTCCTTGTTCTGCCTGGTGAGTGGGACATCAGTGTGCCTGACTATAGAGTCACCTATGACTAAAGTGTTGGGTACATTGTCTTGCCTTAGGGGCTGTTGCTGGATGGCACACTGGTGTTGTGAGCTATGCGATACTTTGGTTGTGATTGGTGTTTCTTAGCGTTTCAGCTTCAGAGGCCCTTGTTGATTGGGCAGGTTAATGTTAAGGGCCTCCGCATATGTGGGTTTAGTGTTGCTATGTGTGGGTGTTGGTGGTGAGGGTTTTGAAGGGCTATGTGTTGCTTGAGGTGTAGTGCGGGTGTTAACCTTCTCTTCTTGATTATCTAGTACAATAGACTAAATATTACGCAGTTACCCAAAAGTACACTTCTTATCTTATATCACAAAACAGCACTATGCTATCTAGCCTATCACTTATAGAGGGACCCACCAAGAGTGCATTCAATTTAATACATTTTGAGTGTATGTAAGTAATATATTATAACTTTGGTTGAATAAATATTGACAGTGCACTGAATCTCGTAAAGAGTTAACCAAAAGACATCCTTAGAAATTCTAATTTTACAATTACATGTTTAGTTAAGTAGCAAGTGCAGAGTCACATAATAAGTAAAGAGAGGCTGGGGAATCGAACCCAAGACTTATGCAGTGTCTTTGTTTAGCAGTGTGTGATTTTTAACCATGACGTCAGTTTGCTGTATATAAAGGTGGAAGCAGAATACATAAGTGGAGTTCAAGAAGATAGATATGTTATTCTGGTGGGTAATAGATGTACTCATTGACTAAAATTTATTTACATGAGTTTGGTACCTAATTAATAACCACTATACATATAATCTGAGATGTTACCTTACAGTCTAATAAATTCATACAAACAGATAGAAAATAATTTAATACCCTTTTGGACATATATACATGTAATATTAGCTTCACCAACTATATTAGTAATTTTGTTTCCAATATTATTCTACAAATATTTTTACCTTATTAAATAATAAAGATATTATAGACAGAATTCACATGCCATATATTTCATGAGATATGAGAATAATACAGTTCTTTGTGGTTGGGGTGATGTTACTTGAGTCCATGCTGGCTAGATGGATGGTCTTGGGGGAGGGCCTTGGGTCATTTCTTGATTGGTGTGTCTTGAGGACATTCACTGAGACACCAACAGAGAAACTACATAACAAAAGGATGCAAACATCTCACTGAATGGCAGAAGAAGAAAATTATTCAGATTTACTTACTTACTACTCACTACAGAGATGAAGCTGAAAAGGTTAATGTGAATAACTGTTTCTTGATTAGATGGAGCTGATTTAATCTTAACAAGAACTAAACTCTAAAAACTCTCAGCAACTCAATAATCATATGCTAATGTCAACATCAGTTGGATATAAGATATCATACCTTAGAAAATCTGGAAGATGTGAAAGACTTGTTTTGGTGGATGTCCTTGGGTTCTGCAAGCTTGGGGGTTTCTTGGGCTCCTTCTGGGAGGGTATTGTCTTGTTGGTATGGACCTGAGTACCTAGATTCACACTACAGCATATCATTAAAGTTAAAATTTAGCCCAATAAAATAGTATATTTATTTTATCATGATTTTAGACATCTAAAAATCATTCTTAATCACACCTATAATTGAATAGAGCAAATTAACACATTTAATTTTAAGGGAAATGTACTTTCTACACTATCTTACATAAACTAAAGTAATATTGTAGTTAATATCACATTGATGTGAATTTTTCCAAAAAGATCTTAAATACAAACACTCAAATCAAATTATATTTAATATAATTTATAGGGATAATATGGGTGCATTTGTATTCCACCACATATTTCTCATTTGTATAATATTCTCTTGTTTATTAATATTTTTGAATATAACAAAGATAGGAATGTACAGTAATCTAAAACTCTGATCAAACCACAGCATTTACAAAACATATAAGTTAACAGTTTGTTATTTTGATATTATCTAGTTTAGATTGAACATCTCCTTATTATCAATTTAATATCTGTCATAACCATACTAATATTATGGAAATTAATTTATATATGCTGATTTATGGTAATTTATACCTGTTTGTAAGAGTGAAGCTCTATCACTCATAAATCACTATTTGTTTTAAGAAGCAGTAGCACATGATTAATACTGCTTTTAACTACTTTAACATGGTTAGGATGGGAAGTGGTTTGGATGATTTAGTCATTCCACCAGGAATATTAAATTCCATGACTAATGGTTTAAATTATTTCAATTTTAAATGGTTAATGTTATTGTCATTTTTATTATCCACTGCAATGTTTCATAGTAGTTTGATATATTCTTTAAGTGACAAGCCTTTGATATATATGTTTAAAGCCCTTTGTACCTCCAACATGTCTACATTTAACTATCTTTCATTAAATATTAATGGTTTAAACAATTCATTGAAAAAAAGCAGTTTAAATAAGTATCTGAATGTTAATGAAGAACATATAATATTGCTGCAGGAAACTCATATAATCAAAGAAGACAATGAACAGAATTCTATTTAAAGATTACAATATTTTAACCAGTTCATATTTTAAATCAAAAAGAAGAGGCACAATGATCCTTTGGAGACACTCTATACCTTAATCTAAAGTAATACATACACTGATAAAGATGGTATACTGACACTGATTATGATATAATTTAATGAACAATATTATACATTAGCTAACACATACTGGATCCCTGGAATTGGTACAAAAATTCCTAAAAAGTTACTAGATACTTTTATTGTGAATGCAAAAGGAGAACTAATTATAACAGGATATTTTAATTGCATAATATCAGAAGCAGATACTACCAACAAGGTAAATATAAAACTATCATCTGCAGTGAAACATTTAAAAATATTTATTAATGATTTAAATTTACAAGATATACATAAATTGAAATCTATTAATTCACTTCATTATACACATTATTCGTTTCATTTTGGTACACAAACTATTACTGATAAAGTGTTTATCCACAATACCCTGTATTCAAAAATTAATAATGTACTAATAACATCTTGCCCATTATCTGATCTCAATGTCATTTCATTCACTATTACCCTGAAAAATGATAATCTAATTAACATTACAAGAATCCCAACTTATATTACTCAGTTAAAAGATTTTAAAGAATGGTTCATAATGGAATTAAATCAAATTATAGAGCTAAATAACAATGGAGAAGTTACTGACATTATACTTTGGGACTCTTTAAAAGCCTATCTATATGGAAAAATCAAATGCTGGTACCTTAATAAAAGAAAAGAATGTAATGAAGAACTAAAATCGTTACAGTTTAAAATAGATAATTTAAAAACAAAAATGAAACCAAATCCCCAAATATTAATCTTGAATTAAAGTCATTAAATCAAACATATCTTGATACAATACATCTAATCTCAAAACTAGAAAAGTGGAAAATATGCTCTTATTCAATCAATCCCAAAAGCTTACATAAACTAGTCATAAGATCTAAGAAAAATACCAACTATATTAAAGGTATAAGGGGGAAAATAGAGAAATAACTGATCTAAAAGATATATTAGAAAGTTTCAGATGTCACTATGAAAATGTTAATAACACTTCCTCAACATCAGATAATGACTCCAGTACAAGTAACTTTTTGAAAAATAATATTCAACAAAAATTAACTAAAGAGTAAAAAAATATTATTGACAAGTCCATCCTATTAAAATAAAGAAAACACCAAATTAAAAATATTAAAACAAATAGGGCTCCGGGAATTGGTGGATTAATTCCTGAATTATATAAAATAATGCCAGATAACATTATAAAACTTTTACAGAATGTATTTGAAATGTTTAAAACCTCTCTAACTATTCCTCCATCTTGGTATTACAGCATTGTTACTTCTATTCTTAAAAGAGATAATAGCAAACTATGTTCCTCCTATAGAGCCATATCATTGCTTAATGTTGATTATAAACTATTTATGTCTATCCTTGCAAAAAGATTGAATCATATACTGCCAAAATTAATTAATGAAGACCAAACTGGTTTTATCTTGAATAAAAAAGTTCATGACAATATAATTAGATTAAATACATTAATTGATTTATCTAATAAAAGGAAACAAGTATTAACACTGATTAGTTTAGATTTAAATAGAGCATTTTATTCAATTAGTTGGTCTTATTTATTTAAAATTCTTAAAGACTATAACTTCTCTGGACTATTTATAAATCTCATCACAAATGTATAGAATAGCTCTTATTCATTTGTAAAAATTGGTTCTTTTATGTCCAAATCATTCAAAGTTTAATGGGTACAACACAAGGTTGGCCTTTATTTCCCTGATTATTTGCTTTAGCTATTGAACCCCTTGCAAATTATATTAGATCCAATGACAAAATTAAAGGATTTCTAATTGATGAGAAATTTAGTTGTAAAATGCAATTATTCACAGATGATATTCTAATAACTACTAGAGACATAGAATGTTTTTTATTTTATTTTATTTTACATTTTACATTTGTTGACCGGGCTAGTCTAACTGGATACATGTCCATTTTCAGTAGAGGCCTGGGGAGAAAAGCTCCAAGCATAAGAATAACAATATAACAAAAAGCAAACAAGTGAAATAAAGTAATAAAGCAACAGTACCATAGTAACATAGGTAAAATGAGAAAAGCAAATGGGACTAACAAACAGTGACTACAAAACATTTAGGCAAAAGCCAGACCAGACATAAACAAGCAAATGCACTAGACAGCACCAGGGCAATTGCAGAAAGAACAAAGTTCCCAAATCCTATCAAATTACTAAGAATAAAGCAAGAGGAGAGAAATAAGTTTTGGAGGCAAGAGGGAGGGGTAGGGTTGGAGTAGGAGTGAAATACAAGTTTCAGTCTGGGTTTGCACAAGGACAAAGCCACTTAGTTTTTAGATGTTCTTTTATTTGTTTTTTGAATTGAGAAGCAGATGCTAGGGTAGATAGTTCAGGAGGGAGCTGATTCCATTTTTTTCCTATAGTGTTTGAGAAAAGAGAGTCACCAGCTTTGTTGTTTGATTTAGTTAAGGATCCTTCCTATCACAGATTATTTCATCTTTAAATTATTTTAAGAAAATTCCAGGTTTACATTTTAATAAAAACAAAATAAGAACTCTGCTAATTAATAAAACAACTACTAATTTTCTAAATAATTTTACTGAATTCAACTGGAATAATACCTATATTAATTATTTTGGCAGTGATATCACATGCTCTATAAAAAATACTACCCAAACAAACTATTCAAAACAAATAAAAATAGCTAACCATGTAATAGAGGACTGGAATGAAAACATTTTTCACAATGGAGGATAGACTCAATTTGATAAAGATGATTATATCACCAAAAATGTTATTTTATATGCAGGCATTAATATTTCTTCCCACAGAAAAAAAATTTAAAAATTAAACACATCCTTTTAAAATTCTTATGGTATCCTAATAAGCTGAGAATATCTCTTGATTGGCTTTCTAAAAGTTGGGAAGATGGACAGATAATGTTCCCAAATATTGAACTATATGCAAAATCCACTATCACAAACATGATAGTATTATGGCTTAACTCTTCATATCATTCTGCATGGAAATCCATACATGAACGACTAATTCAAAATAACAAGCACAATCTAATTCCTCAAACTTTATTTGGTATTAATAAATATTATTGGATCTTAAAACATTATTTCACAAATGAAAAAGAGATAGCATCATATATTCTATTAGTAGATTATGCACCTCATATATTTAAATTGTTTATCGATGCCTGTTACATACTTAAGGACTCACTTTTTTTAATATTTCCTATTCCTAACACTAAAGGCTACTTAGAAACATTTAACAAAAACATAATGTTAGAATTTCAGGCAAATAACTTATTTTGGCATAAATTTCTAAATGGTAATAAATTACATGCCACTGAATTTATTTTCTCAAAATATTCTTTAACTAAAGATAATTGGATAAATTTACATAACTGCATAACACAACTGAATGATAAATTTAAGATAATAATGAACTATTAAGAAAAAAACAATACCCAAAATCTTGGGCTTCTTTAGTCAACATTAAATACATTTTTTTTCCTAATAAATCTTACATATCAGTAATATATATAATCATAACAGCTGAATTTATAAATCTGAATTCAACTTTTTGGAATTACTCTACAAAAATGAATGGATCTGAGTTCTTGACAAATAATAAGAAATTGATTGTAAAGTTAACCTGTAAAATAACATCATCTCCCTACTGGAGAATTTTTTATTGGAAATTTATACACAGAACATTTATAACTCCAGACAAATTTGAACTAATCTACAAAACAAAGAAAATTCAACATTGGAGATGTAATTGTGATACACAAGCAGATTGGGCTCACATGATTTTTAAATGCAATTTGGTTACATCCTTTTGGAAAGAATTTATAAAATGTTCCCAGGCACTATGGACTGATAAATGTTATATATCTGATTCACTCATTTTATTCAATGTTCCAGTACCAGAAGCTGTCCTCAGATCACAGTTGTCTCTTCTTTGGTCAATTTTGTCACTAGCTAGAAAGATAATTACAAAGAATTGGAAATGGAAATGTAAAACTGCTTTGCCTTTCAATGACTTCATTATTTTAGCTAAATGTGTCTGCAAGAAAGAACTCTCAGCTTTAAATATAAGGACACCAAATACTACTCATCTGAAAAAATGTTGGCAAAAACTATATGATTTACTAGAAAAATATTGATGGCTTATATTATTTTTTACTGCTGCAGACTCTTGTAAATAGTTATCTTTCTTTTTTCTGTTCATTTATTTGTAATTATATCATAATTTTCAATTTTGTAAATTCAAGGAAAATAGTTAATACAGAGTGGCAAAATAAACACTATAAAATAGTATAAATTCCTACACTATATAAATATTAACTATATAAATAAAAACTACAACATCTTATAGTAAAAGGTGAGGCATGTCAAACATGTGGCTATGTATATCACTGCAGATGTATTACAGTCATAATGACCATTAACATAATGTCTCACATTATTTTTTTACCACAGTGATAAGTTTTCCAACACTGTTGTATTAAGACTCTTTGAAATCCCCACACTTAAACATCCTAATATTTCCTTAATAGTTCTCATCATTTTTGTTCCTCTCCAGACATCATCTAATGTTATTATTTTTGAAAATAAATTTAGGAACCTCACCAACTTTCTCAGTCAAACTCTCCTTCTGGTAGACCAATTCCCAGTGTTTCTTTATTATACTATGAAGATCATTATTATTCAAAGAAAAAGGGAGGCACTTAGGTTTACTAAAATTTTTATCACAATCATTCCTATTACTTGTATTCAAAGGATTTCTCAAAATAGGTGCAAATGAATCAACACTTCTTGTATAATGAAACCCAATAAAGTCCTGGGATATTGCCCATCCAAAAACATTTGCTTAAACACTAAAATCTCTTGATCAAATAAATGATCATTAGACACCAATCAGGACCATATGACTAATTGTCCTTTCACTGTGTTACATATAATCCTGAAACTATGTCCACTATAAAAGTATAGATAAGAATTGTTAAATTTGGATCTTCTATATAAATTTGAGGCAAATGAATTATTTTCCATATCTTCATAAATACATACATCCAGAAAATTAATGGATGTTGGAGAATATTCATATGTAAAAATGAGAAATCAGTCTTATTCTCAATATACTCAAAAAAGTCCTTCAGTGCCTCCACATTGCCCTTCTGTAATATACATATAAATGAATATTCTTAAAATAATCAGAAATGAACACATATTCTATTTCCACTTACATAAAGCTAAAGTAACAAATGTGGGGGCTACTGCCGCTTCCATTGTCATACCAGTGTTTTGCTTAAAAAACTTCACCTTCAAACATAAAGTAATGATTATTTAAAATTATATTAAAAAAATCACAAATAATAAGCCAGATTCATTAACAGCTACACACAGTGAAGCAATTGTGTTGGTGGCTCTGCATGCTAACAGCACATTAACGACCTATTTCATACTCATTAAATGGCTCTGCATGATGTGTAGAGCCACCAAACACAGATACATGGCAAAATATGTTAAGGAAAGCATAAAGACCGGATGTACATGCCAATTAACCAATCCAACATTGCAGAGCCATTCAGGAAGGTATAAAACAATTGTGTACACTCAGTGTAGGCTTTTGCCATGTACACCAAAAAATATTTGGAAAACAGACATAATTACACTTAGAAAAAAAAAACATGTTAAGAGTTGCTGCATGCTATTATTATGCTGTATGTGCAACAGGCTTTAAATCAGGGTGCTGCCGCTACTTCTGCCAGACCTTGGACAAGAAGAAGAAGAAGAAGAAGAAGAGGTGTGTTTAGACCCTGTTTGACTTATCATGGACTGCATCACACAGAAATTGCTGAGAGATACAGGGTGGACAGGAAAACACTGGAGAAAATATGCAACCTCTGCTCCCCTTCCCCTCTCAGGTCCCAGAGAAATCATGGGGAACCTATCTCAAATGAAACAAAGGTATGCTTAGCATTACATATACTAGCTATTGGTACTTTTCAGAGACCCACAGGGAATATATTAGGCGTGTCATAGGCATCAGCCTCAAGAATATCATATCAGGTTTTAAATGCAATGCTACTACATGCAAGGGATCACATCTGTTTCCCACACATCCCACAGGAGAGAGCAAGAACCATGAAGGAACTCTATGCAGTAGCAGACTTTCCTGATGTGTTGGGTGCCATAGAGTACACACACACACACACACACACACACACACACACACACACATATAAATAAAAGCCCCACTTGGGGAACAGGGAACGGGATACATTAACAGAAAAGGTTTCCAGTCTATAAACTGTCAGTTTGTAATGCTCAAGGGATCATCTACAATGTCTGTGCAGGTAACCCAGATAGTTTCCACTTCTCACCTATATGGCACATTTGTGAACTGTACACTTGGTTTGCTACTGGGGGATGCAGGTTATGCACTGGAGCCCTGGCCCATGACACCCATGAGAAACCCACACAACCTCACTGAGCAAGGATACAGTGAAGCCCACGCTCAAACTAAGAATATTATAGACCATGTGTTTGGATTGCTTAAAATCAAGGTTCCAATGTCTGAACACATCAGGAGTTGCATTGTAGTATGACACAGGCACCTCTGCGGAGTTGACATGTTACACAATAGGAAACAGCTTCAACAACAGCAGCAAGGGGCAAGACCACAGTTTTAAGGATCCCATGCATGGCCAGAAGCAGCAGGTACAGATGAAGAGTCTGCGGAGGAACCACCATCTGCAGATGGTGCTGGCAGAATGAGGCATGCACAGTACACCCTGACTCTGGCTAATAGGCAAAGGATCGCACAAACAATCACTACATAGGTCAAAGTCTAAGATCCCATGCATATAATATAGTAAACCTGATGCCTGTCAGGCACCACAACCTTTACTTAACCATGTAATGGCTGTGTTCTGATGGCATCAGACAGGGGCACCCCCCAAGGAAATTTGTAACTGCAGTAATGAAAAGGAATATGTGAAACCTGTAAAGAAAAAGAAAAGTTGTGTAACTGATTACTCCCATATGGAAATATGTATATACCCCTAAACAGAACATTTGTCTGAGGTATACATTTATGTCAGTAATATCTCCTACATCACATGTTTGCAATACACAGTTATGTATTAGAACAAATACTGTGCATCAAGCATTTCAATTGGCCACCATCTATAAAGCATGGAACAGATCAGTTATACCCTCATCTGCACAACTACAACAAGAAGCAAGACTGAAGTACCTAATGCTTTCACTGTTTGAATAACAGTAGTAACTGAATACAATGGTGTTTAGCAATTATACTAGCAATTTTTCAGAAATGAGTAGGAACAAGAAATAAAAAAACTTTTCTTCTGCAATACGTACTTATAAATGTAAGCTTGTGAATAAGCAAACATACATTTATCAATATGTATGCTTGCTTCTTTACAAGCTTACATTTATCAAACATTACTTATCAACTGTGTGCATCAGACATATATTTAATATTAAGTCACAAAGACGTGCAAAGGGCAGGGAAGATTCATCATCATTTGCATAGGGTGGTGGGTGGTAGGAGGGCAAAGGTGACACCAAAGAAGTGAGTGTGTGCAAGTAAGAAACACATGTATCTATTAGCGTATACAGTAATAGAGTGTTCACACACAGTAACAACAGATGCATAACACTCAAAAGTACTGTTTAGATAGTTTGCATGTGTGTCAGGTGGTATGGGAAAGTGATTTATTTTAATGCATATGTGTCTGCATGAACGCAATCAAGCAGTGAGCAAGCACTACATCCTTGCATCTCAGACAGGTATGAGCCATGCATGGTAGAATACTCATTTCAATGTTTCAGCCCTGACCATGAGAGCTACCTATGTCATGAGTTGCACTGATACTTCCATGGCCCTGGCTAGACATCAGGGTGCTACCTGAATGTAAGCAATGCCTGATGGATGAGCTCACCTCATGATTATATCCAGGACCAAGATCCTGTGGCCTTCCATGTCTGGGTATCCACACCACAATCACTGATGGAGCAGTGGATGTAGTGTCACTGCAGGAGTTAGTGTTGCATGTCCATGTCTGCTATCAGAAGATGCAGCAGCTATATGCCAACACTTATGCCCACCCTCCCCCAACAGACATTCCATCACAGGCACTGCCTGAACCAGCATATCATTCATCCTGTCCAAGGAGTTGCCTACACAGTTCACAGAGTCACCCACATCAGAATGGGTAACATTTAGAAGTCACGCTTTCTCTTCTGAGGCCCTGGTGGAGTGTGCCCTATGGCCCTACACATATGTCTGGTGGCAGCTAATGACACACCAGCATCAAGAGAAGAGTGGGCAGGTGGCTCCTTTAAGCACGCCTACCAACCCTCCCGTGTGGCACCACACCCTCATGATGGCTACAGGGCCATCAACTGGAGCAACCACACTACCATGATCAACTGTGTCACCCTCAAACTGTCCTGTATCAGAGGTCTGTGTGTCATGGATATGCATACATACTGACTGTAGCCAAAATATAGGCAGGTGATGAGGAAGCCACCACCTCAGTGTCAGACTGACCCTCTGCAGCCCCAAGACTGTATATAGAGAGAGACTGGGGGAGAGGAGAGAGAGATAGAGGGAAGAGATGGGAATAGTAGAGAGATAGGATATTATTACAAATGCAAAAGATCATTTATATGCATAAGTATGTGAGGTTTGTCTTTAATGTGCCATCTTCATTTTAATGCATATTTTGTCTCTTTCCATCTCCATTTTGCCTGTCTTGGTTCCTCTGGTACTCAGGTTCCATGCCCACCTGCAAATGGCATAGTCAATTCTTTTTTCACTTGAATTAATTTATAGAATTTATCTTGAAGTCTACCTTAATTCCTTTTTTTAATTGCAATTGCATTTATTTTTATTAACTCATGGCTACAAAGCATAAGTCTGATAATGTTTTCCTAGTATTTCTCTATTTGTTGTATTTTACTACACTTCTCCCAGGTGAGACTGCTATTTTCACCGATATCAGTGTATTAGTAGCTTCTGATGATGCTGGCAGCCATGAAAAGGCACAGTCTAGAGTTGCAGAAAAGGCACAGTCTATGGGTGCAGAGGATCAGTCTGACACTGAGGTTGTGGCTTCCACACTTCCCGACCAATATTTAGACAAAATCAATATGACTACACATACCCATGACATAGAGCCCTCATAGATAGGATAGGTTGAGGGCAACATTGTTGATCAAGATAGTGTGGTTACTTCATTTGCAGAGCTAGTATTGGGTGAAGTACCACATAGGGGAGTTGGTAGTGGTGCTTGGAAGAGGCATGCTTTCTACCATCCTCTGATGCTGGTGAGTCAGTTGGTGCCATGCAGTGTATGTATAGGACCATCATGAAGGCACAGGTACTTTCCAGCAGAGCCTCAGAAGAGATAGTTAGTGTACTGAATGTTGTGTATTCTGATGTGTGAGACTGCCTGAACCATGTGGGTAACTCTCTGGACCAGATGAATAACACACTGCATAGTGCAGTGGCTGTAATGGGACAGCTGCTGGGAGGGGGTCAGCATCAAAGTAGCTGGAGAGCCAATATATATATATATATATATATATATATATATATATATATATATATATATTTTTTTTTTATTTTATTTTATTTTACATTTAACTGGGATAGTCCAACTGGATACATGTCCATTTTCAGCAGAGGCCCAGGGAGAAAAGCTCCAGGTTACAAAAAATAAACAATTCCACTTATAAAAAAGCAATAATATCTGTATAGTACTTATAAAGGTATCCCCGTAGAGGGGGCTTACACAAAAGTGGGCGTGATAACAAAATGCATGTTGAATAAGGTAGAAACAGGGTTATATGCAAGAGTTGTTAAGCAGTACATACTGAAGTAGAAGCTATTACAAGTTACTTACAGCTTACAAATTACATACTCTGTGGTCTTAGAGAGGGAGTATAAAGACTTTTGTTACATATTCATACAGATGTGGCTGCTGCTATCAGGAAAGAAGAGAGATAGAAGTGGCTTCCATAAGACAGATGGTTTAGGGTAGGAGTTAGTCAGGGTTGGTACAGGGACAGAGCCAATGTCCCATAAGGTACTGTTTGAGGCCTTTTTTGAACTGGTTTAGCGATGGTTCCCGAGTAAGAATAGTTGGGAGAGAGTTCCATGATTTTCCAATGAAGTTGGCAAACAGGGATCACCAGCAGAATTAGTTGCTTTTTGAGTTTGGACAAGAGATTTGTTGGATGATCTGAGTGGTCTGAAAATATGGTATGGTTTTAATATATTTGTTAGAGCTGGAATGTTTTCGGGTTTATATAGAATTTTGTGGGTGATAATGAGCTGGTTAAACTGGATTAATGTGGGTAGTTCAAGCCATCCAAGGGGCTTAAGGTTAAGGCAATGGTGGGTCCTGTATGAAGAGCCCATGGCAAATCTGGCTATATGGTTATAACTGAGAGTTAGTTTATTTAGGTCAGTTTTATTCAGATTGGTGAGAATTGGGGAAGTGTAGAGAAGGGTTGAGAGTATGTGGGTTCTGGCGGTGGTAGTCCTAGCTAATGGGGTTAGGAAGGATTTATTTCTATATAGTAGGCCAAGTTTTTTATTAACAATTTTGATAGTTTTATTGATATGATGGTTGAATTTGAGATTATTGTCAATTATGACACCTAGGAGGTTAGTATTGGTCTCAGGAGTGATGGAGAAGCCATTGGTGGAAGTTATGGAGAAGGTGAAGGGGGTGGGTCTACTGGTTGGGGTGACGAGGAGTAGTTTAGTTTTATTTGTGTTTAAAAGCAAGTGGTAATTAGTGAGCCAGTTTTCAACTGTGAAAAATATATTCTGGGTTAAGGTTTGTAAGTTGGATAGGGAAGAGGCAGTACAGATCAGTATGGAGTCATCCACGTATTGGATACATTTTGCTTCTGGGATGACTGTGTGGAGGTTATTAATGAAAACTGAAAAGAGTAGTGGACCTAAGATAGACCCTTGGGGGACTCTGAGGGTGAGAGGTAATAGGGTGGACAATGTATCCTGCCAAAGGACAGCTTGATGTTAGCCAGTCAATGCTAAAGTCCCCAAGAATGATGGTTTCTTGAGGGTAGGTAGTGGAAATCCACTGAACTATGTCTTCTATCATGCTTATGTTTTTCCCAGGTGGAATGTAAACACAGATAATAAATACACTTCTGCTAAAATTAATTTGTAACTTAGTCACAAGAATTTCTGCATTATTGAATGCAGGTGTTATTATGGGGTCCCTGGTGACTTGCAATGTGTTTCTATACAGGATTGCAATCCCACCCCCTTTCTTTTTGGTACGATCTAATCTATGCATATTATAACCTGGTAGTAGTATCTCATTATCCCCTGTAGTAGGTTTGAGCCAGGTTTCGGTGAGACATAATATATCAGGGGAGTGGACTGCTAACAGTGCATGCAAGTTGTGAACTTTATTGTTAACACTTCTGGTATTTAGGTGGAAGGTCAGGAGGGAGTTGCTGGGTCTGCTAAGGCATACTTTGTGAAAGGGGTTAGTGGCATAAAAGCTGTTTTTTTCAGGTGCGGATGGGCTGGGGTTGGGGTGAATATCACCATCTACTACAAGGCTATAGTGTTGTGTAATTATTAGGTTTAAAACCTTCTTTAGTAGTTTTAGGTAGTGTTCTTCCTTGTGGTTGGATATTGAGGCTCTGACGGGGTGATACATTAGAGCTTGTGTGGGCTTAGAAGTACAGGGTAAGGAGATGAGGGCTGCTCTATTTAAGGGATATGAGCTGGTAGTTTGATATTCTGGGAAGTGAAATTCAATGTAGTATTGGTTTTCATAGGCAGTGAGGGAGTAGAAAGTAGACATTGGTATAAATAGAGATAGTAGTGAACCATGTTTTGATCTAAACATAGTGGGGGGGGGGTTGGCCATATTGGAGTAAATGGGTATGAAAGGGGAAGGAAGAAGTAGGGGTAAGGAGGGGTGGATTCCTTAGTGATGTGTAACAGTGCGATGGGGAAGAGAGAGGAGAGGGAGTGGCTAAGTTACTATAAATTTAGATATAGTGGAGGCAGGTGGAAATAGGGGCAGGGAGGGGTGAGAAGCAAGCCTGTAGGGCGAGCGGAGTGGGATTTATACCGAGCAACAATATTCACCCAACCTGTAAGTACCAGCGCTTAGGCATTTTTACTGATTTTTACTAGAATTGTTTCACTTTAGTTTCACTTTATGTTTTACTGCCACAGCTTCACTTTTCCTATACTGGAGCAGTGAAGTAAGCTGGCAAAAAACAAGTCTAAATGGTTAAATTGAGCTCTTGTGTGAATTTAGCAATGTTTGCACAGTTGCAAAAGCTTTTTAATTTGCTGTAATCTAAAGCAGTCATTGAGGGAAAATAAGGGAATGCTGCTCAGTGCTGATGACCCAGGGCTAGCGCTTTTACTATACAATAGTAACAGATGATGACCTTCTTTGCCTATCTCTTAAAGGTGGACAGGGTAAATAATTCCCTAGTCAGATCTTCAGATGGATTGTCTTTCCGGGAGAAGGAGATATTTCAGACAGCAGAGGTAGGCAGTCAAGTAGTACCTGGAGAAGGATATATAGTTTAGACCAATTTCTATCACTTAGCCTGGGCGTTTTAAAGTAATACAAATGCATGTGAGTCACTCATCAAATGTATTAAAGCACTTGTTAGCGACAACAATGTTTCATATATTGCAACATATAGGGTTGGAAATAGGTAGTGAACTATGAACTGGGACCTTAATACACCATTAAAAACAAAGGAAAAACTCAAGCACTCTATTTCCACAATCAGCGTCCCATAACAAGCATGCAGTTCAGCATAGTACACAATAATCCATCAGTTGCTGGCAAAGTCAATCCCTTAGGCGGGAAATAACAGATTTAAGATGTAAAGTTCAGTTATTAAGCAAACAAACACAAACAAACAAACAATCTAGTAGGGCATGATAAAGTTGGCAGGTGTTAGCCAACATGGATGACGTGGATATGCTAGTTCCTGCTCCCACAGTGGCACTACTTCCACTGCTTCATCAGTGATTGAGTTGTCCACACCCAGACATAGTAGGACATATGGTCATTTATTTATTTATTTTACATTTGTTGACCAGGATAGTCCATCTGGGTGTGAGCCCATTTTCAGCAGAGGCCCGGGGAGAAAACCTCCAATAAATCAAGAATAACATTGACCAGTACAGTGTCGAGAATTTAACAAAAATATTTAGAGACAATAAAGAAAGTACAATATACAACAGGCACTTTAGTGAAAAGGAGAAAGTTATTACAATATATTAAGGTCGTGGTTTTTTTTTTTTTTTTTGAGGTCATGGAAGTAGTCATGGTGAGAGCTCATCCAGCAGACATTTTCACATGTAGGCAGCACTCAAACAACTAGCCAGGGTCATGGAACTAGCAGTGCATCTCCTGGATAGCTAATACTTGCTCACTCAGATGCATTCTATAATGAAACATACTGTACTTTTTTCCTTTCTCAAGTTAAAATATCTGTTATGTAGTTTTGATCCTTAATGCACTTCTACAAGTATTCTTAGTAATGCAGTCCTACTAGTTAGTAATTAGTGCTTGCTCAACATCTGATGCTAAGATTGCCCTGGTCTCTGTTGGGCATACCTCTCCACCTGGAAACATCAAAAATCTGGACAAGACCCATGAAAAATAGGTACAAATCTGTACGCTGATTTACATAAAATTTGCATACATAATTATGTAACCCAGCTCTCTCTGATAGAATTGTGGAATACCAACTTTCAAATGCAAATTGAAGAACAGACAACCAAAATATGGCACCTGTGCCCCCCTGCAGCCATTCCAAAGTCCCATTATTGGCTATTTTGCCCCATTTACCATAAACACTAATCTGCATACTGCTTTACTTCTACAATTATTATTTGGATTTTATTTTTACATTTTATAGCACAATGCACAAACACTAATAGACACCTGCTAAACAAAGCAATGCTGTTTCACAATGAAAACAGACTTAGAATTAAAACTTCTCTGCCCTTGAAACTTACATTCATTGAAACCCACAATACATCCAAAGAAAATTCATCTGGCCAGTGGTGGATAAAGATTACCTTTGGGCTGTTTTCAAATTATAGGCCCCTTGCACACAAAACAAGAAACATACACATGTTCTTCAATATACCTTCCTGACTTTATTAAATTATATTCCTTGTATAATACAGCACACTTGTTAGACTTAGAGCACATTTTAAATTTATTGTTTGAACATTTTTCCAATAGGCAATGAAACAAAATGCATGAACCAATAATGACAAAACTGCCCAATTCAGAACATTTCCATCATAAAAGTCTACTTACACACACACTTTATATATATATATATATATATATATATATATATATATATATATATATATATATATATAAATAGAATGACAGTAGTGTAAGCCAAGAGTATCTTGCATAGTTTCTCGAACTTATTTTCAATTTCATTTTTTTGTTTGACTTACTCCAATTTGTGTTATCAGACTAATTCAATAGCTGTAAATGCACAACAAAATAAACTAGGTGAACTCCATGTTTTAAGACTTCCAATTGTTAGTCCAAGTACTGACAGCCCCTTTCCTACAGTCATCCTGAAGCATCAAAACCATCATTGTAATCCAGGTACTGTTAACTGTCAACTCTTGCTTCTCCACTGTCTGTAGTGGAAAAATGTGTATTTTATCTTGAATGCTGGAAAATGTATTGTACTTGTTTAAAAATATTTTTCTTATAATGCAGCACAAAACATAATTATGATTTTCTATACCTGAATTTGAGTTAATGATATTTTTTACTCTTTCCACTGAGGCACAAATGCCCTTGTGCATGACATTTCCTCACTTCTGTTGCATCTGTAGCTACACCCTTGACTTGTTACACCCGCCCCCTTTAAAAGTACAACAACACTGTACAGTATCAGCAATGCATCTACATACTGTGGAAGTAGAACCCACTGCCTTCTGCATCAAAAGCAAGTATTTAACCTGTTATGCTATTAACAATGCAAGCAGACTCAGCATAAGTGACACTAAACTTCTCTTCCCCTGAAGGTCTCAGCTTCTTGTAAAATCCAGTCGACACTCAACTGTATCTCTCAAATTTGCAACGCAAGAAATCAGGAAAAAGCTGATATTTATTAGGGGGGACAAATAATTCTGGAAAGTTGCTAGAAAAAAATGTTGCTTTACCACCATGCATTTCACTGCCAAGCCTTGAACCCAGGACCCTGTGCCCTACAGTCAGAGCAACATACCATTATGCCAAATCAGCAGTTTTCTGAACAATAGAAAAACTGAAACTTAAATAGCTATCATTTAGTGAATTCAGTTCTCACTTCTCACCATAGCTCTCAACCTCTTAGCAAAACATACCTGGACAAAGCCAATAATGGGGGGAATACAGCCCCAAAAATAAGGACAAAATTCAAATACTGATCTTATAAACTTAGAAAATTGCTAGAATAAAAGGTTTGGTGTTACCATTTATTTTCTGAAGAATATAAGTCTGAAATTCAAATGCCTGTCATTATTTAGTGAATTCAATCCTTCACTGAAATCCAGAAAACCACACAATTTATGAGGAATAGAATAAAAACTATGAGGAATAAATCAAGAAAGTTTTCAGAAGGGGTGGTGGGTAGGGAATTTAGACTCTTGTTACCTGTACCCAAGGTACAAGGTTTGAGCCTGAGTACCTCCTCTAGCCATCAGGTATATTCAGCTGGGGCATTTTACAGACACACACACTTAGTAGGCCTCCAGCGTGGCTCAGCAGCATCCCACATTGAAAAGGGTGGCTCACTCTCGAAAATGCATGGCGGTTATTTGGATATGAGCAGATGTCAGCCAGAAATTCACGCATGTTGAACTTCAGCTCAATTCTGACAGGCTGACAGAGATGATGTCATCGTGCATGTGATGATGTCAGCTCAGAAAGCCAGGAAATAAAAAAATAATGGGTGCCACTCGGGAATCGTGGCGCCCCATAATTTGGACCCACAATCTTGGTAAAAACTGAGTTGGGCGGTATGGTCTACACTAGTAATTTTAATGGACGGTGCACAGTATTAGACAGAATAATATTTATGTTGTTTATATCACTCATTAGTTGCTGCTGACATTCATGTAGAGTTGAACCATGTTTTATCTTAGTGACATATAATACTTTTACATGAGGGTAATTATTTATATCTCTTCTTTACAGGTTCATCACTTTCATTGGTTAATGCTGCTGATACAAGTTGTGTCTTCTGGGGTTGACTCTGTCTGATACAGAACACAACCATTACATGGGTAAGTAAAGGTTGTTAATTTTGCCTGCATCACTGTTACTGTTTGCATGTGCTTAGCTTCTTAGGTTTTCACTTAGGTATTGAGTGCCTGTGTTATCTTCTGCCTCATAACCAAGGCAATAGCATATTGTGCATGCCAGCATCTACCAGAATCATCCACAGCTGCTGGTTCTTCCGCAGACTCTTTGTCTTTCTCAACTGGCTCTGATGACCCTGTCTGTGGAGCTGAGAAATGTAGTTCTTGCCCTGGTTGTCCTTGTTGCAGCTGTTTCATAACAATTATATTATGCAACATGGCACAGGCTGTGAGCATTTTGGCTGAGGTAGCTGGGTCATAGTGCAGGGTACAAGCATATGTGTCTAGACACTGTAACCTTGATTTGAGCTGGCCAAATACATGCTCAGTAATATTCCTCATTTGAGCATGTGTGTCATTGTATCCTTGCTCAGTGGGGTTGCATGGGTTTCTCACGGGTGCCATGAACCAAAGATACAGTGCATAACCTGCATTCTCCCACTAGACACCCTTGTGGAAAGTCGCCCCTAGCAAACCATACATGCAGGTCACATGTGCCATATGTATGAGTTATGAAAACTGCTAGGGTTACCTATACACATATTGTACATGATCTCTTGGGTATTATAGACCCCCTGACAGTCAACAGGGTGATATCCTTTCCTGTGGATGCACCTCCTTCCCTATTCACTGGGTGGAGCTTTTATTTTGATGTACATGCAGTTTATGGCTCCCAGAACGAGGGAAGTGTTCTATGACATAGAACTGTTTCATGGTTGCAGCACTGTCCCCTGTGGTACATGGAAACCAGATATGATAACTTAACTATGATAGCATTGCGTTTAGAAATTGATGTAATATTCTTGAGACTGATGCCTGTGACACCCCTAATATATCCCCTTGTGTGTCTCTGAAAAGTGTTTGTAGCTGGTATATGTAGTGCTACATATACCTTGGTTTCCACTGAGATGGCTTCTCCACAATTTCTTGGGAGCTTCAGCTGAGTTCAGCAAAGGCTGCATATTTCCTCTAATGTATACTTGCCCACCCTGCATTATGAAGTCCATGATATGTGAAATGTGGTTTGAACACTTGTCTCCTTTTAGGCTAAGGTCTGGCAGCAGCACCTTGTATTAAAGCCTTTTGCACATACAGGTCAATGATAGCAGCAGCAACCCCTAACATTTTTTTGCTAATTGTCTTTGTGGCTATATTCCAAACAGTATTGGAACTGAGGCATCTACATATGTGTTTTATACATTCCGGAATTGCTCCTTCATGTTGATTTTCTTCTTTAGCATGTATTTCACCTACTTATGCCTTCATTAGCATATTTGACTGCTTACCCTTGTTTTGAAGACAGGCATAATGTGCAGAGCTGTTTAATGAATACCAGTAAGCATGCTCTCTGCTGTGCAACACACTTATGCTTAGAGTGAAGCGTAGGCATTCATGAATGTAGGTGTCAGACATATGAAAAAGATGAAGGAAAGGGAGAGGTGGGGAAAGTGGAGAAGGGAAGCTGTCTTCACCCTAGAGAATACTGACATCTGTGCAGTCACTGAGACATGGTTTAAAGCCATGGAGAGCACACCAAAAGTGCAAGGCTATAATGCCTTCCACACATTTAGACCAGCTACTTCACAGGCAGGGGCTAAAGGTGGAGGTGTCTCTATTTACATCAGAAATAAATATACTTCAAAGCTGGTCAAACAGGATAATGGACTTGAGCTGCTCCATGTTCAAATCACCATAGGCAAAATCCAAAAGCACTCCTTGCAAGCTATAGGCCCCCATCTATAACCCAGGAAACCCATACACTAACCATCCAACCCAATACCATATTCATGGGTGACTTTATTTAACCCACTATTAACTGGGAATCCTATACAACACCAAACATACAGCCACAGAGATTCCTGGATTTTGTAAACACAAACTCCCTGGGCCAGATAGTAAATACACCAACCTGGGGTGCAACCATACTGGATCTCATCCTCACTGATATGGGAGAGTGTTGCACACTTGCTATTGTAATGTCTTCCCTGGTAAAGGTCAGACCACAAAATGGTCTCCTTTGAAGTAAAAATAAAACCTGGCCCCCAGTTAAACCTTGAGTATTCAGGAACTACTCTAAGGCTAACCTCCTGCTATTAAGTGATAACCTGACAAAATTTCAAAACCCCCATAAACCTTGATAATACTGCTGCCTATAAGGAAACCCTGTATAAGCATGTTTAATAGCTGCATAGAGGCATCTATACCCACCAGAAGGAAGTACAGAAGTAACTCAAAAAAAAACAAGCCACCCTGGTGAAATCACAAAATCAATAGGCTGTATAGCAGAAGGAAGAAAATCATGGCAAAATGTAGGAGGTGCAGCACCCAGTAGAATAAAAGTACTCTCATAAAACTAAACAAACAATTCAGAGAACAAATACAGTCTACCAAATCCAAAGCCAAGGCCAAGGACAATCACAAAGCATTCTTTAGCTGTATCCGCAACCTCAAAGGTAATACACAATTATGTGCAGAACACGTTGAAAATGGAGACACCTATACTGAGACAGAAGATATAGCAAACCTCCTGGCTGATAAATTCAGCTGAAACTTTACCCCTCTCTCCCCCTTAACCTTCCCTCAGGAAATACCATCAAATATAACTCCCACTGCTATCACTAGGGAACAGGTCCTTAATGCTCTCTCTAAGTCCAAGAACACTGCATCAATGGGCCTAGACAATATCCCAGGATGGCTTCTAAATAGCATGAAACATAACCTATCACGGGCTCTGGAATTACTATTTAACTGTAGCCTCCAAACAGGCTTCGTGCCTCATGAATGGAGAACAGCAACAATCTTCCTTCTGCATAAAGGTGGGCCGTATACAGACCCTGGAAACTACAGACCCATAAATCTCACTAGTCTTATATGTAAAGCCATGGAAAGAATTATCATGGAAATGATCAACAGAGATATAGTAAACCTCCAGATACTGGAGCCAACCCAGTTTGGTTTCATCAAAGGCAGATCATGCCTGCTTAACCAGGTGGACTTCTTTGAGAAGGTAACCAAGTCAATGAATAAGGAAAAAATGGTTCACCCTGCCTACCTTGACATGGCCAAGGCATTTGACACAATACCACACTCAGGCATTGTTGACAAACTCAACAGGTTAGGTACAAACTCATATGTCACCTGGTGGATAGCCAACTAGTTCACAGACAGGACCCAGGAAGTTAGATCTGGGGAGTCCACCTCTACAAAGAGTCCAGTCACAAGTGGAGTCCCTCAGGGATCAGTCATTGGACCACTCCTTTTTGACATTTACTTCTCTGAAGTCAACGTCAATATCAGTGGTCTCTGGCTGATTAAATAGGTTCATAGGTTCATAGGTAGGTACTAGGCTATCTGCCCGAAGGCATTTATAAGCCTAGCCAGAATGTGTTGGCTTTCTCCACCCCCTTAGATTAATTCCCTGTGCCTCTGTCCAGCAGAGCCACTAAAGTGATCCCCTAGGTAAACTTTCTGTTTCCCATCCACTCGTCAAGATTTCTTTTGAATCTGCAGATGATTGCAAATTAGGAGTTGTTGTTGAATCCCACACTGACACAAATGTTCTCCAGGATGGCTAACACAAACAACTGGTGTCAGAGCCATGGACTAAAACTAAATGCCAAGAAATGCATAATAGAATTCTTTGAGAAGTCATTCATCCCCAGTAACTATCATATTGACAAAACACCTCTTACAGCTGACCCTGTAGTCAGGGACTTAGGGACACACATTGTAGGTAATCTAGCCTTGGACAATCACATGTCTACAGCAGTGAGGAAATCATTCTATGTTATGCAACTTATATGGCATCTAAGTCCAAGAAAGTCATTGTTCCACTGTATTTGGCATTCATCAGACCTATCATTGAGTACAATCCCCTCAATGGTATGTACCTAACCAGGCATATCCAACAATTGGAACGTCCACAGAGGTTCCTCACTAAAAAAATCCACGGTGTAAGTAAAATGTCCTATGCAGACCGCCTCAAGGCCCTATCCTTGTATTCTGTCTCCTACAGGCTTTTGAGAGGAGAACTATGCCTGGCATAAAGAACATTGTCAGACCCCACTCTGATGGACCTCCTGCATATCCATAAAACAAACAGCACCAGAATTACCCATTCTAAAGACTTAAACCTTGCCTATGATATAAATAGCATCTGCTGGAAAGACAGGTGTGTATCCCAGAGACTACCCCATCTATGGAATAGGCTCCCCATCCATGTGAAGTTGAGTTCCTCCCTATACCAATTCAAGTGCAACTTTGACAATTGGATGAGGAACAGGACATTCATCCCTGGTTTGGCAGCTATGTCTCTAATGGACACAGGCAAACTGTAAATAGTTCATCTCCCAGGCCCCTGCTTACACTTATCAAGGGTATCAGAACTTGTCCGATATTTGGGATGCATAGCTAGGCTTAAAAAGGCCTTTACTGTTAGCCTAGTAAACACCTATGAACCTATGAAAGGAAGGAAAAAGGGGTATATATTGCTTTCACTGATTATTTATTAATTACATAATCACTAAATAGCTAGTATTGTTCATTGATCCCTTAATAGAATACAGCCCCTTTATTAATAATCCAAAGCCTTTATTTCTTATTTAATAGATCTGCCACATTAGTAAGGTGGTAGCCTGCTATAATGGTGTCTATTCCCATAAAAACAAAATAGGCACTGATATGTTGAATGGTGCATTAAAATAAACATTTAACCAAGTTAGAGTTTTTATTGTGTGCTACCATAAACCACTTGTAATGGAGGCCCTTGAGGTATCTGCAAATGAAACCTTAAGGACATCAGGAGTTTCAGCTATATGGCCTCTGAATGCCCATGACTATTTTTCACTTTTTAAGTCTTTATGACTACATTCAGGCCAATAAACCTAAACCCACTAGCTGTGGACATGCATGTTTCCTTAATCTTTATGGGCATCAGCTCATCAGCTGGGTTTAAAGATCCTGTGTTTCTGACGTATTGCCAAACTATCCACTTATGCTGTCCAGATGAGGTCAATAAAAATGTGAAAACATGCATGTGCAGAGCTAGTGGGGTTGGCTTTATTGGCATGAATGTAACCATAAAGACTTAAAAGTAAAAAAAGTCTTGGACATTCTGAATCTATGTAGCTGAAAAACTTGCAATTTTTACTGAATGGTTTGTCCATGTGTCCTTTTTACCCTTTAGTTTGAAAATAACGTAGTTCTCTGATTTTACATTATACATTACTCAAATGGGCACATTCTAAGATGCTTATGGTATAAGTCTGATAACAAACAATCATTAAGAGTCTTGTAACCATGACAGCCAATAAAAAATCAATCTGGAAGAGCTCAGCTTTCATTGAAAATTGTATTTTAAACTTACAGTGACTCAAAAAATCCAAAAGAAAAAAACTGTTGAGTTCTGAAAATTCACCCCTTCAGACAGCTCAGCAATTATCCAAGTATCTATGGTGTCTAACTTAGAAAAGAATTGTGCTCCCTATTGTAAATATAAAGGTATTCAAATAGCCCATAAAAATTCAGCATACATGGGTTTAAAAAGCAGTCCCTGTGGCAGTACCCTTTGTATGAAACATTGTGTTTTAAACCATTTCTGTTAGCTGAACAAAAGACAAGTCAGCAAATTCCAAAGAGTATAGCTCAATAACTTGCAACCAGTATCTTAAATCTCTTATCCCACTTTCATGTGGTGCACCAGAGTAAAGAGAAGAACACATATACCAACTCCAAGCCAACTGCATATCTGTGGTGATTTTTAAAAGCTGTTGTGTCATTAATCCTAGCATGAATAAAGGGTAATTGGAAATCAAGAAATAGCTTGTCAGTGACCCTTTGCCAGCAACAACAAGCCTACCTAGGGTGGGGTGTGGTAATATTTGTGAATTTGGGAAGAATATAAAAATGTTGTCTTGTAGGGGATATATCCAACAACTTATTTTTTTGTTCTTTACTGATAATCCCCAAATCCACTCCATACTGCAAAAAGTCACTAATACACTCTTGAAAACCAAATGTGGAATTAGTATGCATTTTACAGTAAAATATAGCATCTGAGAGTTGTTTATATACCTTATCTATCTGAGTACAAAAAACATATATACATATTACAAATGACCACAACTCTCTCCCTTGGGTGTACAGGTGTGCAAGCTGTCATTGTTCTTAAATTTTTGTAGTAAGTTCTGTTGTGCTTTATTAAGATTTTCTCCAAATCTTCTAAAAATAAAGGCTGACTCTTTAAATAGGTCTCTCACTATTGATTCTTCAAACACATTTACAATACTGGAATTGGATGGTTGAAAACTGGATGGTTTAAAACAGAAAGACACAATATCAAAATCTGTGATAGCAGGATTTTGTTTGTTAGAAAAATATGTTTTCATTTTTAGACTTCTATAAAATAATTTTAAATTGCAGACTATCTGATCATATGAAATATAATCTATAGTAATGAAGCTTAAACCTTTATTGAGAAAAGAACAGTCATCAGGAAACAAAACCTCATTACAAATATTAATGACTAGGTCATTTACCTTCCACACACATAACTATAGGCAAACTTCTTTGATTAACAAAAATACAAAAGTGATTGTTTGTCTCTTAGACAACATACTAGGACTGACAGGTAGATAGATACAAAGGTGATGAGAAATACAAATCAGACAGAGAGAGAGAGAAGTCCTAATACATGAAGTGGGAATTTTTGTGAAAGGTATCAAAGAAAATAATATTTTCAGAGCAATGGTTATATTCCATGAAAGACCAAAAATTGCAAATGACTGTTATGGGATGCGGTTTTAGGGGGTGGCAATGGAGATGTATCATGGGTGACCTTTGTCACTGTATTTGATTTTATTGTTTATAAAGCTGTATATGAAGAGGATAACTGCAGGACTCACTGAGGTGGAGAAAGGATAACAGGAAGTTAACTTTTATAATTTGTTTACACATGACTGTTTGGTGATGTTTAGGGACTTGGAAGAGGAATTTACCAGGTGCACTTCAAGAATGTTAGTGGTCTGGAGAGAAATCAGGGTTAATGTAGAAAGTGAACTGGGTTATAGCTTTTTTGAAGGTTAGCAAAGGGAGCAGGTTGGCATGTCCATATAATGGACAATGGCAAAATAACTGGGATTGGACTAGTACCCTTGTAAGAGTGCAGGAGATAACTAGGCTAAAATGATTGTGGTAGAATTAGGAGATTTGGTATCAGACTCATATTTGTTAATGCAGAGGATACATGCAGCTAATAATGATCTTGTTGCAGGTATTATACTGAAGAAGCTGTCTTTGCCTGAGTCAAAGAATTGGAGTTACATGAGGAAGTGCAATATAAGTGTGATCCTTCTGTGTGAAGGAGTTAGCACACTCAGATTGCTAGGGTTACGTTCTATGGGGGGGGGGGGGGTGTTGGGATACCTTATTTCAGAAGTGATGGCAAATGTAGAGCAACAGGTATGGAAGAGGGAAGAAGGAAAGTTTTATTTGAGTTAGTGGCACTTTATTGGAGAAGAATGCTAAGGATATGTGTAAAGAGAGTAAAAGGCGATGATAGCTATATGCAGAACAAATATAAGTATCAGGGCAGGTAGGATGAAGGAAAACTGTAAATGAATGTTGGTTCTGCAGATTAAGTATCAGGGGAGGTATGGTGAAGGAATGATTTTGAATGAATGTGATTCTGCAGATTGAGGGGATGTTTATGGAGAAGTGGGAGAAGAAAGGCTGAGGTAGATGGCTGGCGTATGAGTGTGGGGGAGGGTAAAATATGAAAGCAGATAATGAAGGAATATGGTCTGAAGAAGTGAGTGGTGGGAGCATCTGAAGGTGAAAGAGGTGCAGCTCAATTCCTGAAGTGAAGGGAGAAGGTGGAGAGTAAGGAGGATGCACTGGTTTTAGATGACGTTCTCAAGGCAGTCTAGGGTGATGTGTCTATGGCATTGTTTGGTAGGATATAATATATCCTAATAAACCATGTCATAGACCCATCACCCTAGACTGCTTACATAACTTCATATATATCCAATATATATGCATTTGTGAGTTAAAAGATGAGGGTGAGTGTAGCAGGTTGGTGTGTGCACTAAAAAGTAAAAATTACACCGCTGTAATGAATTGAAATTACGCTTAAAAATCATAGGTATAGTTCCCAGATTTCATTTCATGAAAATGGAATGCCATATTTCAAGAACCATAAACCAGTGCCTCTGATTATAATTTAGGATGCATACTGATAAAATGTTATGAAGATAAGATACTTCTCACATCATATTCCTTTTCTGTTGAATATTAATATTGAATTTTACTAAGATTTGCATGAATTGTTTTTTTTTTATATTCAAATATTTTATGCTTTCAGCAGTGTTGACACAGCATTTAGATGGGGCATACAATCTAATTATTTTAATTGTCTTGTGACTTACTTGTAATGACTTACTTGTAAACTAACTCTCATATTTTCATATGTATCAAACTGTAGTTGACTTTGATGATATATAAAGCATTTAAGATCAACGTTTTAGTTCAGTAGTGGTTTGTACGCATGACACTGGAATTACTGGTCAAATCTCTGAACTGGGATGACCCAGAAGAACCAGGTTTGTAAGGTAAACAGGTCATACAAAACATATATTGCTTTCACTTCATTACAGATTGTTTGACATACTGTGTGACTAAAAATGACTCCTGCATCTTCATATCAGGTAAAATGATTTTCTTACAGTTGTTTCAGAAGTCCCTCTTGGTTAGATCATTCAGTCCAAAATAAATACTCTTCAGTTTCCCTATGCTCTCATGTCTGTTTGTACTCCTAGTCAACCAGCAACCCATTCATCAGCTTTTCATTGCTGTTGTTGGTCCTGTAATACTTTATATTCCTGCTTGCAGTATTATGGTTAGTGATTCATCAGCCACTTCTCCCATATCACAACCACTCAGTACCTTCTGATAAATTGTATTTATTTGACCTCCACAACCCTCCACCCCAATGTCTTGTTAGCTGACCTGCAAGAAACTTGATGATCCATCTTATCTTTACTTATGCTATACAAAATGACTGACTCTGCCTATGCACATGCTCTGTACTTTATTCATTAATCAGCAATAGTTGCTTTAAACATACACAGGTTGTGATGTCTTTGCCAGTGCTACCGTTCTATTCTCGGCTGGAAAGCCTTCTGTGTGGAGTCTGCATGTCCTCCCCGCGGTCAAGTGGCGTTCGAAAGACATGCGTAGGATGGGCGTACCTTCGTTTCGTTGAAGGTTGGGCGTCGAGCTGGCACCTCGGCACCCATAAAAGAATCTACTGCCAATCATTAGCGGACCGGAGTTCCGCTGTGGCGAACACTAACCGGGAAAAGCAGAAAGAAGAAGATAAACAACCACAGAGTTTGAACGGACATGATCCAGGTTTAATACGCAGAAGCTGACATTTTTATGTAGATATCTGTTTAATGCAGATGTGCTGTGTAAAATATATCTTATGCCGTACGGTTGTCACTGTCTGCATCTGTGGTCACTGTACTCATATCAAACCAAGCTCACTAACCAGCCTTACTAGTGTTCTTGTGCTGTATGTGGTAGTACCTGTGCTTGTGATATGTGCAGCTTGGCTGTATCAACAACAGCTACATAATCACACACTTCATACTTCTGCGGAGTATGTCCTGAACATCAGAGACTGTCCGCAGTCTCTTTGATGTTAAGTAAGTATCCAATAAGTACCCAAAGATCTGTTTTCATTTCCCTTTAATTTAAATTGGTAGCGTTTTTTTCCTTTATGCTATGAATGCTTGGACACTGTATTAGTTTATTTCTACACATATTAATATTTTTCATTTTTATGTTTGTGTTTTTTTTTAAGCTGATTCTGTATTGCATAGTAACATTGAGACAATTACTGACAGGTAAAGGGAAACCCTCTCAGGCTAACAGAGATGGTATTACACATCTCCATTGTGAATTAGAAATGATGTTTTCATCTGGTTGCTAAGGACTGGTTTACGCCATTGTTCAGAGACATGCCACCAGAAACGCTAGCTCAGGGGATTAATTTCAGCTAATGGCCTAATTAAATGAATCCAAAATACTTCTTGGTAGTCTTAACGTTTTTTCCTGGGTAATAGTTGTTTATTTGCATACCTACTTCAGAAAGCTCAGATGTTTGAAAAGCTTTAAAAGGTAAGTTTCTACACAGTCTATCATATATATATATATATATATATATATATATATTTTTTTTTTTTTTATCAGAAAATGTCCGGTAATGGTGCAGTCAACATTCCTCAGGTCTAAAATGTCCCTTGTTGTAAAATGCAGCATGTCAGCAGCTATAAATATGTTCCTCATGGATGCAATACAATTCATTATGGGAACTAAACTACTGGAGAAGCATTTCCTCGTAGGTCATTGCTTCAGAAATATTTTGTAAACAGGTGTGAAAACGTTGCTAGCCGGTGAGCTGACAAAAGCATACATGTAGTAGAATTGTTAAGGACTTGTAGGGATACCAAATTCTAAATAAAGTGAAGCTAAGGATTTAATTTTATTCCCCATCACTTTTTTGCTATTGTTTCCTTCTTAGTCTGTTATTACAAATAACTTTAATTTCACATTTCATTTGACAAAAGTACTACAGTGATAATAGCATTTGAAACTGAATGGCTATCTAGATTCTTTGTGCATAAAATTATGCATGACTTTCTTTATACTTAACTTTCATGTCATTGTGAATGATGTACCAAACTAATGCTTACTTTCTTACCAATGTTCAGCCACTAAACAAAGCTGTTTCTGTACAGAATCAGTGATATTATTTTCCTATTTCAGCCTCTCTCCTTTTTTAACAACTCTGTTAACATTTCTTATCTAAGACAGCTGTTAAAAAAGCAAATCATAAAGTCATGCCATAATAATCTGTAGTTTGCTGCCTAGCATTCTTATTACTTAACGAAGTCCATTGTCTGGCTGTAGCAAGGAAATTAAACATTTTGTCAAAAATACTATCTAAAACATTACAACAGAACACTCTCATGCTGGAATAGTAGACAACCTTTAGAAAGATAATGGCAGCCTGTTGGAATTATATTCTAGTGGTCATTGGAAATGAAGCAAACCAAAGAACTGTTAAACCTAAGCACTTAGAATATCATATTACCTGCTATGACTGCCAGTGCTTTATAGATAATGACTGACTTTATACTGTAAATAATTTAGGGGATAACACGGTGTGTGTGTGTGTGTGTGTGTGTGTGTGTGGTGTGTGTGTGTGTGTGTGTGTGTGTGTGTGTGTGTGTGTGTGTGTGTGTGTTGTACTGTATATGTATCTATGTGTGTGTGTGTGTGTGTGTGTGTGTGTGTGTGTGTGTGTGTGTGTGTGTGTGTGTGTGTATATATATATATATATGTATATATATATACACACACACACACACACACATACACAGGAGTTTAGCTCTGAGAGTTAAGGCTATGCGCTGCTAATGAGCTTCTTCCCATAGTCCTGAGTTTGATTCATCTTTTTTTTTTTCTCAACTATTTTTTTTTATTTTCAATTAAAATAACATTTACATAATATTTTAAATATCATTTTAAACAACTATATACAATATCTACAATAGCCTGACTTTCAATTATATACACTGTATGTTATTAAATATAGAATTAACAGATCAGTTATCAGAGATACAATATTGATTATTGCAGAGTGCCCAACAAAGATATAACTTTCTTCCAAGGATTATTTACCAGTGGCCTGGGATAGATTCGTAGTTCTTTGATTTTTATTTCCATCAATGCAGTTGTCTTCAGTAAAGTGTAGAATTCTTCCAAGGTCAGGGGTGTATTTGAATTCCACCTTCTGGTTACGCATTTCCTAGATATAGCAAGTATTGTCCATAACAAATACATATTTGTCTTATTCAGGTAGGGACCTTCATTTACATTTAGAATTATCAATACTTTAGTTAAGGTAAAGGATTCATTAAATATAGCTTGTAAAAATGACTGATTCCATTCCAGTATGATTTAATTTTATTACATTCATAAAAATATGAATCCAGTCTGCTTTATTTGACTTTTCACACTTCCAGCAAAAAACATTTGTAGTAGTATTGATCTTTTTAATTCTATCTGGTGTTAAAAATGCTCTATGAAAGTATTTCCAGTAAAATATTTTCCAGTACTGTGTATTAGAGGTGTAATTAACTGATAGTAAGATGTTAGTTTTAATTTCTACTGTTAACTGCAATGACTGACCTTTTGTTAAGAACTGCCAGTATGATGGCTTGGGAATTGTTTTATATGTTATTAACTCTTTATATAGATTTGAAATTTAATTTTTCTTTTCACAGCTATTATATATAAATTCATACAGAAAACTTATTAGATTTGGAATATCTTTAAATGAGGAATTATTAAGTAATCTGCATAAATCTTGAGTGTACATTAGAATGCTTTGTAAGGTTAACCAGTCCTGTGTTGGAATATTGTAAGGAGTTTTTATCATATGTATATCTAAAACATTTAATTTATTTACACATTGAAACCAGCATAAGAATCCATTTTGTTCCCAGGAGGTTATTGTTTCCCTATATATTTTGTAAGGAAAGTTCGTGATGGTAACTGGGGTTAAAAAGTTAAACAAAAGTTTTAGATCTATGTTTGCATTGATAAGTTTCCTAAAGGAAATGATGTAATGATTAATCAGTGTTGTTTTAAGTTTTGTTATATTATATGGTATACTTATGCATAGTATGTACCAGGGTTTGTTTGATTTCTCTACTATTAAAACATTTTTTAACAGATTAAATTCATTTGTTAATATAGCCGTTGTTAATTCTTTCCAGTTGGCAAAATAATTTGAGTTTATCCAGTCTGTTGTAGTTTTAAGCACAGATGCTTTTATATATGTTTCTATTTCTGGGAAGTTCAATCCTCCTTGTTTACAGGGTCTAATGTGATGAGTTAGAGCAACTCTATTCTTTTTGGGATACCATAAAAATTTTATTAAACATGAGTTTATTTCTTTAAGAATGCATCTTTCAGGAATTAACTGTATTGTTAATGCTACATATAGTATTTTTGGCAATAAGACCATTTTTATTAATTGCAATCTGTCTTCAAAAGTTAATATAATTTTGTTCCACTTTTCTATATATATTTTTATTGTTTCAATAATGTTTTTATAATTTATTAATATTGTTTTGTTTATATTTTTGTATAACACTGTTCCTAAATAATGTAGTATAAATTCTTGTTTCCCTATGATGGATTTATCTGTAACTTGTAGTTCTTTTTTCTTATTTAAAAATTGAAATTTTGATGACTCTCTGGAGTTTGATAGAGTTAATAAAATATAATCAGCAAGCAGCATTATTTTAGATATGTACTGGTCATAGACTTCTATTCCTTTTATTCTTGGATTATTGCATATTATTTCTGCAAGTATTTCTATAGCCAAAGCAAATAAAATAGGAAATAGGGGGCATCCTTGTTTAGTACCTTTTGTTATATAGATAGATTCTGAGGTGAAATTGCCTAATTTAATGTAGGCTAAGTTATTAATATATATATATATATATATATATATATATACATATATATATATATATATATATATATATATATATATTTAGTAATAAGATGAAGGGAGGAGGAAATTCAAATAATGCTAAAGTTTTAAATAGATATTCCCAGTTGAGGGAGTCAAAGGCTTTTTCTATGTCTAATCAGATTACAGATGTTTCTCTATCTTCTTTAATCACATAATCTATAAGAGTAATTACCCTTTTAATATTATCATGTGTGCGCCTGTTATATAAAAATCCAGTTTCATCATTATTAATTGTTTTTGAAAGTGGGATTTTCATTCTGTTAGCTAGTATTGACATGAATATTTTATAATCATTATTCAGTAATGATATAGGTCTGTATGAGGTGCAAAGGTCTCATGGTTTATTATCTTTTAGAATTGATGTTATGAGAGAATATTTCCATGAGAGTGGTATTTTTGCTTCTGACTGGACTTCTAGGAAAGTTTTATGAAAAAGGGAGATTACTGTTGAAGGGAAGAGTTTGTACATTTCCGTAATTATACCATCTATCTCTGGAGCTTTGTTAGATTTATTTTCTTTTATCATGTCAGCAATTTCTTTGTAGGATATAGGTTTTTGTAGGTATGATCTTAAGTTTTCAGAATTTTTTTTTTATATTGATAAGGTTGGTATCTAAGTTTATTTGGTTGGTATCTAAATCTTCTTTTTTGAAGTGTTCCATATAATGGAACTGAAATGCTTCAAGGATGTCTCCTCTATCTGATACTTTTTTCCCCTTTCTTTTCATGATATATACTACTAATGTTATTTGCTTTAGATTGCATTTTAATTCTTGTAGATAAGTTATGTAGATATCTGGGGGAGGTGGCTAATGAGTTTATTTTTAATTTTTCCAAGGATAGACAAGTTTTGTGTGTTAAATTTCATTATATTTTTATTTAATTCCTCTATTTCTTTTTTTACTTCTGGACAATTCTGATTTTTTTTTTTTTAGATTTTGCTGTCGAGTCTGGTTTGCAAGTCTAATGATTCAGATTCTCACTCTCTAACTTTGTTTTTGTACCAGCTAAGGGTCTTACCAAATACATATGCTTTTAATGAGTCCCAAACCATGACTCTATTGATTTCTGTTGTAATATTAATTTCAAGAAATAATTAACATCCAGGCTCCGAATTCTTTAATTTTCGTGATATATGATGGAATTCTAGTTGAGAAGATTAAAGGTTTAAACTCTATTTGGAGATTCATTATCAGAGAGTCATGATCTGAGAAGGGGCATGGAACTATTGAGAAGTTGAGGATTTTTGTTTGTAAATCTTGAACTATGAATAATTTGTCTAATCTGGTTTGTGTTCCAAATCTATGGTCTTTATGGGAAAATAATAAGGATTTGTCACTTTAAAAGTGTCAATTAAATTAAATGGCTCAATCCATGTTTTTAACGATTTTGAAATAGTTGCTATGCGAAAAGACTTCTTGGTGGTTTCAGAAGCTTCTAAGGTACAGTTAAAGTCTCCTCCCAGTATAAGATTTCCTTTATAATTGTTGGAAATAAAATCTAGGTGTTTTTTTATCTTTTCCTGCTCCAGTTCCTGGGAACCAATATAGATTAGCTAAGGTCCATATTCTGTTATTAAATTTAATTATAACAAATGCTAGTAGACCTTCTTTGTCTTCATATTTATAAATAACTTTTGGAGTGATTATGTTTTTCTTCCAGATAACTGATTCTCCTTTTGTCTTTGTTCTATAGGAGGATTGAGCTAAGACTGTATAGTCCTTAGGGTTCCAAATAAAGCTATCATTAGTCTTAAAATGTGTTTCCTGGAAAAATACTACATGTGCCTTATATAGATTTAAATATTTTAGTAAGTTTGATCTTTTATTTGCATTATTTAAGCCATTAGTATTTAATGATAAGAATGTTAAATCCATTTCAAGTTATTGTTGGAAGAAACTTTTTGCTTCTTTTTTTTTTTGATTATAGTAGTTATACCATATTCTCTGATAACATTGGATGTTATTTTTATGTGTGTAAACTTGGGAGTGTAATTTAATGTTCTTTCTTCTTTAAATATAAGTAGGGTAAAATTCTAGTCAGGCTTTAAAAAAGTACTTCTATAAAACATTAATTCTAAAGTATCAAATACAAGTAAATATGAATTTCCCATTAAACATGGAATGAAAGTCATTCCTAATCCAGTAGATAAAGATAGATCTATTGCATTATCACTCATACCTTTAACCAACAATATAAACTGAGCTCCGTATGTTAAATTATTATATGGAGAATTTTCTTAAAAGAGATATGAAATTCAGTTTTATTCTATTATTGTTCTATAGTATTTTATATATCAGGATGGAATGTTAGTAGTGTAAACAATTATTATGTTGACTTAGAAAATATCCAATATTTAGTTACCCTTAAGAGATCCCAAACATGTCAGATATGTCATTTTGGATAAATTAAATGCAACAGAGGAGCATACACTAAATAAGTCAACAACAAATAGATTATTACTAAAATAATTTGACTAAAAGGACTCTACAGGAGACAATGAGTGATTACCAATGAAATATGAATTTACTGTAGGTGTACTGTCTTCCTTTACTTTCCCACGTTTCAGCTCACCAACTTCAACTTGCACTTATGAAAAGACATGGCTTATCAGTGGTATCTTGACTCTGAGTAGAGGCGCCCTACATTCTAGTGTGCAGTGCTTTTACATATTTATAGATTTACAAAGCAGAGTCTAAGAATGAACTGTGATCACCCTGACAATTCCCATCCTGCATAGGCACCTCCTGCTTCCAAAATGGGTAATCACATCAGTTCTAGAATGAATGTGAAAGTACTTATATGGTAATCAAGACTTACCTTAGGTAAGTATTAATCAAATAGTATTTAGAGCATCTTAGAGAGTTCTTGGGGCAGTTATAATACTCTTAAGCCTCTCCTCCCTTGACCAAAAACAGAGATTTCCCTTCCCTTTCTTTCCCTTGTTTTAAATCAGTACTAATAAAAGAAATTCAGCAAACATAGGTAAACAAAAATAACATTCAGTAGTCCATCTTGTACATGACTCGCAATTCATTAAACACGTCAGTGACTAACATCACTTTAGTAAACATTATAAAGACAAATTAGAAATAATTTCCTAGCTCTTTAAATTTTCTGATAAAGCAAAAAGTTAACAATAAGCTATTTTAACTAAAAGTATAACGCATTTAATTTTTTCCTTGCATGTATACATTTCTACTTATATTGCAGTGTCAATAGCTGTCTTTGAAATCTGTATAATACTTCACTTCTTCAAATTATTCCTTTTTCAATTCAGGTTTTGTTTTGTCAAAACGGCAACAATATTTCAAGGGCACAATTAATATTTAGACTGATGTTTCAAATAAATGACTTGTCAGTTGCCAATTGAGTTAGTTTAGGATGTATGATTACTGCAAATATAGCATGTTGCAAAAATAATATGTATTTTTTCATGTGCTCTAGAGACTGTCATATGCAAGTGACATATATAATGTAGCATATATAGAGACGATAGCTTATGGATTCAGGTTGCTAAAGTAAATTATGCTTATTAATCAGGCAGTTTCATTTAAATTCACAAGCAATTTGGGGATATTTCAGTTGAGTTTCCAGGAATGTGTAGTCCAATGTGAGTAACTGAGTCCGCTTTTCCTCATAAACATATGTCACAATTCATTAAACTAAGCAGAGTCTAACATCTGTCTAATAATCATTATAAAGACAAAAAATAGTAATTACTTAGCTTTTCAAACTTTCTGATATCGCAAACTGTTGAGAGTAAGCTATTTTAACTGGAAGACTAAAACATTTCAATACTTCCTTGTGAATATATATATATATATATATATATATATATATATATATATATATATATATATTACTTTTACGGTAATGTCAAGAACTGCCTTTGAAATCTATGCATTACTTCACTTCTTTCAAGTCATTCATTTTACAGTTCAGATTATATTTTGTCAAAATGTCAATAGCATTTCAAGGGCACATTTAACTGATATTTTAAACAAATAGCTATCAGTTATCAAGTGAGTTTGTACAGAGTGTGAGGTAATTACAAAGATAACATGTTGCAAAAAGTAATATGTATGTTTTCATATGCTCTAGAGACTGACAATTTCAAGAAGCATATAAAATGTAACTTTTACAGTGCAGACAGCTTGTGAAATCCGCATGTTAAAATGAGTAATACTTTTTAATCAAGCAGCTACATTTAAGTGCACGTGTAGTTTTGGAACATTTCAGTTGTGTTTCCAGGAATATGTAATCCTATGAGGATAAATCATAAAATAAATAATCCTATTATGTATTTATTTTATTTTGTTTAGATTGTTTTTTTCATTTTAATAACTAAACATTACTTTTTCTTATTATTTGTTAACTGTGAGGTTAAATGCACTTCGCAGATTCTGCAGCAATTGTTTACTGTTGCTATGGCAACGCAAATAGAATGTGAAGAAAGCTTCACTTCTCTTAACCAACAGTACATTTTTCCCTCTTTTTTTATGTATTTGTTAATACTAAAAGGAAATAATTCAAAGGACATATGTACATGAATGGAACATTTCAGAGTTAATCACGAACATATCCCCAGTCCCAATAATCATAACAGTGACTATCATTAATCTAATAAATATTGTAATAACAATTAATTAGGTTCACTATTCCAAATAGTCTACCTTAAAACTAGATTATTTTAGACTATTATTTATCTATGTATAGATAGTGAGTTATTAAATATATAAAAACTATATTAGCATAGTAAATAGGAGAGAATTTAGAAAGGGAGACGATGCAGTTAAAATAAATAATGAGAAAAGAGAGAAGAAAGAAAGAAAAGAGAAAATACGCATATACTATGTATGTTGATTTACAGTATAAATATTTTATGTGCTATATAACCCTCCTTCTGTGAAAAAAAAGTACCCTGTTTTACATACCTGAGGTAATGTGAAAACTCTTATGTGTCATCTAATTTCAAAAAATATAGATAAAGATTCCAGTAGTTAGTTACCTTTGTTTTAAAATTCTAAGCAGTAAAATTGGTCCTTTAAAGTAATGTTAAAACAATTCATATCATAGTAGATGCTTTGAGAGATTTGGCTGTAACAGTATCAGTCTTTTGCTTCTTCATTTTGACATCTGTCCAGACATTTGTTTATTTTGTTCTCTTGAGAGAAGGTGACATGCAATCCATATCTTCTGATAAAGTAATCACATTATTAGTTTTAATAAATGAAGAAAGAGGCTTCCTCTAAGTCAGTAAAAGTCCTTATCTCGTTGTTATGCAGTATTCTTATCTTAGCTGGATATGCAAGTTGTGCCTTGATGTTATTTTGTTTCAGAAACTTTATCACTGGCCACACTTTTTTCATTTGTACCATTATTCTAGATGAAGAGTTGTTATCAAATCTTATCAGGCTCTGTTTATATTTTAGAGGTGTTTTCCTCCAAGCGGATCTTAAAATCAGTTCCTTGTCCAAGTATGGAAGAAATTTGATAATTACCGACCTAGGATGAGAGTTTGAGTTAGTGGCAGGTTTCCCAAGAGCTCTGTGTGCCCTTTCAATGCCAAAGGAAAGTCCTTCTTTTAAATTTAAAAAGTCAGGGATCCAGCTTGATAAAAAGGAAATAATATCCTCACCTTCTGTGTTTTCAGGTAATCCGAAAATCCTGATGTTATTTCTCCTCTCCCTATTTTCCAAGTCATCTACTTTATTAACCAACCAAGTGTTTTGTTTAAGAAGCAGTTCTTTCTGTGTTTCCTCTTCATTAAGTCTGCTTTCTAAGTCATTTAGAGAAACCTCTATTCCTGTTATCCTTGTCTGGAGTTGTAGCATTTCCTTGAGGGTGTCAGCCTGTTTTTGACTGCTTGTTTTAAGATTTCTCAGGTTCTCTTTAAAATCATCCATCTTCAAAGACAACTCCTGCAGGGTAGATGCCATATGTTGTAGTTCCTTCTTTAAGGCAGCATCCTGGTGAGAATTCTTTAAGTTGCTCATTAAGTGAATATATCTCCAAGCTTTTTGACAGGAAATTATTTGTAAAACTTCACCAAAATTTCTAATTATGTAAATTAGTCTTTATCTATAAGATTTTATACTTTGAAGAAAAAAAAGAATATGTTTTCCTGTCTTATTTAACTAGTTATGTGGAGCTCTAAAATACTGCTGCTTTCAGTTAGCCATTCAGGCTCCGCCCCCAGTTTGATTCATCTTGATGAAATTCAGAGTTAATCTTGGATGAAAATGTGAAAGTGCTAACTTGAATAAAAGTCATTCAGTCTACTGGAAGAGCTTTGCAGCTGTTATAAATATATATGTGCGTGTGTGTGTGTGTGTGTGTGTGTGTGTGTGTGTGTGTGTGTGTGTGTGTGTGTGTGTGTGTGTATATATATATATATATATATATATATATATATATATTTATTTATTTATTTATATATATACACACACACACACACACACACACACACACACACACACACACATATATGTAATATAGTAGTTCAGTTTGTCACATATTCAGCATGTTGACAGATGTGTTGTGTCCTATTTTATTAACTACATACTTCAGCCATGTATGTGATACTCAGCATGCAGTTAGTTGAGTAGAGAACTGCAGTGGTGTTGTTCCTTCTAGACAGACCAAGGGTCATGAAAATTCTGTAGCACCATAAAGTTATATTTCCAGGCATTTCTTAATTAAGCATGGCTTCTGAATCTGCCCATGCCCTGTCTGTTGCCAGTCCGGTAACATAATGGTAATATAAGGGACTCTAAGTTAGTGTACAAGTGACACTTGCTTACTTACAACCATTTTTATTACCACAAACTGAGTCCATATGTGGGAGATGCAAGAACTTATTACAACTGGCTGCAAACCTCTCAATCAAACTGGTTTATCAAATAAGTATTCTGGGGAAGACTTGCTACAGCTTTGGAGGGTACTAGAGTAATGTCATTTGCTGACTTAAATATGATGTGTAAGTGGTTGCTTCTTAGATGAGATCTTCCCAGCTATATGTTCTGCAAAGTGTTTTAACTATACATGTGTTTACATTGCCATTCCATCTGTATGCTACACAGGGTGCCCTGATCAACTCATCCCATCTTTTTAAACACTACTAGGAATTTACCGGTTGCTTTGTTTTGGGAGTAGAAAAGAAATATAAGGAAAAGCATAAAAATAATTCTTCCTGTTGCTGTAGAAGACTGGGTTTACCAGGCAGTAACATTTACTGTAAGACATTTTGATTCAATTAGGTTATTTTATCTTAACATTCAGATAATAGGGCCCATTGGAAATATGTTTTGCATCCAGTGTAATATAAAAGAACTGAAAGCAAAATTAACTTCTGGAGATACTTTATTGTGGACGCACAAGTTCTTCTTTTGCCTCAAGCATGATTTTCTGATCTCCACTTTCCCTTACCTCCCTGGGAATTAAGGGTTGAATTTATGAACTCAGCCATATTAATTATGCTTTGGGGTTGAATGAGAGCTCTATTGACTGTGGAAGGTGTTTATGAAACTTTGCTGCACTTAATTATTCAAACAGTTTTTTTGAGGATGGTGATGTATTATCTATGTAGGTTTTAGGCTACTTTTAAGAAGCCTAATGAATCATAAATGGGTTATGGCCTGTAATCAGAATATCTGGATTGCATTTTGTAAAAAAAAAAGTTGATTTGGGTGCACATTTGTTGAGTAAAATATGTAAAGAATCTGTTCAAAGTTATTAATGATCTGTGGAATCAAGAATAACTGGTAGTCAGATGATATTTGCAGGTATCTACTGCTCTATTTGTGTAACAAAATGATGACAACAGGCCTAGGCAGAGAAGGAGAAGAGTGTTCAGGCCCAGGGTAGCCTTCCAGGAGTTACATGACCTGGAGATTGTACAGTGCTACAGGGTGGACAGGGACATACTACAAGAACTCACTGAGCTCTGCCACCCTCAACTCAGACCCAGAGATAACAGAGTGGAAACTATCTCAGTGGAAACAAAGATATGTGCAGCCCTTCGCATACTAGCTACAGGTACTTTCCAAAGACCAACTGGGGACATTATGGGATCTCACAGGCATCTGTATCCATGGCCAGCAATATGCAACAGTTCTACCATGTAGCACTGTACCCTGAAGTACTGGGTGCCATCAATTACACTCATGTACACATCAAGGCAAAACCCAGTGAGGAGGGTAGACTCTTAGTCAACCAAAAGGGGTACCACTCTGTCAACTGCCAGGTCATGTGCAATGTTTATTTATTTATTTTATTTTTATTTATTTTACATTTGTTGACCGGGATACTGCCAGGTCATGTGCAATGTTTATTTATTTATTTTATTTTTATTTATTTTACATTTGTTGACCAGGATAGTCCGACTGGATACATGTCCATTTTCAGTGGAGGCCCGGGGAGAAAAGCTCCAAGGTACAAACAGAAAGACATTACATAAAACGTAAAATATGTTAGTAACTGTCAACAGTCTATAGTAAGAAAGTTGTACAATTTAAAAAAAGGTTAGATAAGGTAAAAATCTTAGAAATTACAATCCAGTAGAGTAGCCATGAAAATGTTACCTTACAATAATAGTGCAAGTACTGGTCAGGCTTAGAGCAAGGACATAGCCAGTGTGACTTAAAATACTGTTTTAGACTTTTCTTGAGTTGACTTAGGGTGGATACTAGGGTAATGTCTGCAGGAAGGTTATTCCAAATTTTACCAACAGAGTTGGTAAACAGAGAGGCACCAACTGAATTGTTGGTTTTGACAGTTTGGACAAAGAGTCTATTAGAAGAACACAGTGCTCTGAGGTTGCTATAGGGGTATATAATGTTTTTGAGTGCAGGTGTATTTTCAGGTTGGTTCAGTACTTTATATGCCACTATAAGCTGGTTATATTGAATTAGGCAAGGCAGTTCTAACCACCCAAGAGATTTTAGATTATTACAGTGGTGTGTCCTATAGGGCATACCAGTTCAAAATCTGGCAATGTGATTATAGCAACTAGATAGTTTATTGAGTTCCATTTTATTTAGGTTGGTAAGTAAAGGGGAAGCATAAAGTAGAGTTGAGAGTAAGTGAGAACGGGCAATGGCAGTTCTGGCAGGTGGGGTTAGGAAAGGTTTGATTTTGTAAAGCGACCCAAGTTTTTTATTGATGTATTTAATAGTATTATTGACATGCATGTCGTATTTAAAGTTATTATCAATGTTGACACCTAGGAGTTTTGTACAGTAGTCAGGGGATATTGTGGTACCATTATTAGACTGTATGGAGAAGGATAAGGCATTGTTTCTGCTAGTGGGGGAGAAAAGTAGCAGCTTTGTTTTATTATGGTTTAGGATCAGATGATGGTCAGATAGTGTAGTTTCCACTGTGTTAAAAGTATTCTGGGATAATGTCCACAGATCTGACTGGGAGGAAGCTGAGCATATCAGAGTGGAGTCATCTGCATATTGAATGCATGTTGCATCAGGGATGACAGTGTAGAGGTCATTAATAAAAATGGAGAATAGAAGGGATCCCAGTATAGAGCCCTGGGGGACTCCCAGGGTATTAGGTAGGAGAGTAGATAGTTTATTCTGCCATAGGACAGCCTGTTGTCTACCATTCAGATAAGATTGGAACCACTGGAGAGCTAGATTATTTAAGTGATTAGTTTTCAGGATATGAAGTAGTAGTTGGTGATTTACCATGTCGAACGCCTTGGAGAGATCCAAGAAGAGGGCTGAGGATAGTTTATTATTGTTGTGGTTATGGTTTATGGTGTTAGAGAAGGCAAGGAGGGCTGAAGTGTTACTGTGATGAGGCCTAAAACCATGCTAAGAGTTAGCCAGTTGATTGTTCTGGATAAGATGGTGTAGTAATTGTCTATGGATGCATTTTTCCATAATTTTGGCCAATGGTGACAATATAGCTATGGGCCTGAAATTAGATAATTCAGTGGAGCTACCACCTTTATGGAGTGGTATTACATAGGCTATTTTCCAGATGGAGGGGATGGTGGCTTCTGCTCTGGTTCGGTTAATTAGAATAGAGATGGGGTAAGCTATGGCATTAGCAGTTTTTGCAGATATTCTGCCGGGAGAAGATGAGCTGATAGAGTGGTAGGTTTTAATTTTTTGAGTAGGGCATGAATATGAGAGGTGGCAACTGGTTGAAATCTAAAAAAGAGGTGGGTACTAGGAAAACAGGACTTTAAACTAGGACAACTTGGAGGAAGCTGACTAGCTAGGGATTGGATAGTCTCAGTAAAGAAGCAGTTAAAGGTATTTGCAACATCCTCAGGAGGTTTATCTATGGTGGCTGCGGGGGTAGGAGTGGTGGTTTGACCAGGGTGCATTCATTTATTTATACCTACCCAGAATTTTTGAGGGTTACTTTGATTTTTCTGTTCATGCTGGCAGCCCTGGCAGTTATCACAACTCTCATATCTGGCAAACATCACAGCTGTACCAGATATTTCCTGGGGGACATCCAACATGGCCATTTACTGAGGAATGCTGGCTATGCCTTGGAACCGTGGATGATGACACCCATCAGAAATGCACACACACACACATGGAAGAATGCCATAATGATGCACACTCATAAACTGGGAACATAATAGAGTATGTGTTTGGGCTTCTGAAGTCACAGTTCTGCTGCCTGGATATATCTGGTGGAGCCCTGCAGTACTCTCCAGCTACATGTGCACAGGTCACCACAGCCACAGTCACAGGAGAACTCAGAGGAGGAAGCCCCTGCTGATGTCCCTGTAGACAGATGTAGGCATGCTCAGTATGCCCTGGCTTTGGTTAAGAGACAACAAATAGCACATTCACTGATAACCTAGGGACCGACACCTTACTCCTACTCAAATACATATATTAAAATTGATGCCAGGAAACCCAGACAACCTGTACTTATCCATGTATTGGCTGTGTACTGCTTGCATCAGACATAGTCAGACCTGATCTACAGTTCTGTCAACTGCTGCATTCACAATGTAAGTCTCTAACCTATGCAGTACTTGTAAGGATTAGTATGATATGGCATTGTATATATGGATCTGCTACATTTATGCAAGTAAATATAGTGGGTTATTTGGACAGAAGTAACATCCACATGGGACTACAGATACCCATTCTGCTATCATGTGTCCTTTAATATTCACTAGGCCTCATGCATGGAATATTTAGCACATCAGTCAAAAGAGATGTTACACATTGGGTTTACATGATATTCGGACTACTGTGTATCCCAGCAGAACATGCTGTGTTGTTCTCCCTCCCCCACACAGCAGTGTTCCCATATAACTGCTTTACCAGTAACTCATCAAAGGTATATCAGCAGACCACACAACCTAAGGGCAGGAACATATAAATTCCTCATACATTCTACGTCTTACTTAACACAGGAATAACAATGTATATATTTATGCTATTGATTGTGTGATAGATAACAGTTCTCTGTCAGGCATCCTGTATGGCTCAGTAGACTAGGGAAATTATCATGTGTGATGGTGTTAATGGTTCTAATCTAGAAGTATATACTCTTCTTTTGGATTTGAGGTATTACTATGTTGTGTTTTACAGACTGTCAGCCTGTGTGTGGTGTAATATTATTAACCTCTGTCACATAATAATTACATCAGGCAGCTGTAGAATGTCAAAGACAATGTGAGTGATGTGAGGCATTGCAGAAACAGGGACAGATGTCATTGTCTGTAACACACAAAATCCCGGACTGGAGTGCAGGTCAGTGTGGGCTGAGTAGTTTATATGTAATGAGAATCCCACTGGGCATGCTCATACACTTAGTTTAACAGAGCACAAATCTGTTGTTCCTTGCTCAAAATGACCATTATATATAGATATGTGAGTAGATACATACATATATGTATAGATATCTGTCTGTCACTATCTCTCTCTCATAGATAATATCTCTCTCTATGTATATACAAATATATATATATATATATATACAGATATATAGATATATACCTATATATATATATATATATATATATATATATATATATATATATATATACATACATACATATATATATATATATATATATATATATATATATATATATATATTTATACATACATACATATATATATATATATATATACATATATATATATATATATATATGTATATATATATACATATATATTTATTTATATATATATATATATATATATATATATATATTTATATATATATATATATATATATATATATATATATTATATATATTTATATACAAAAACGTGCATCACTGTCTCTCCCCATAAATCTACATATCACACACTCATATACATACGTATATATATATCATACACATACAGCTACATTTATATATATATACATCCCTGTTATGCACATAAATATGTATGTGGATGTCTGTATTGTCCTACATACACTAATAATGGTGAGTAAAGCTGCACTATCACACAAATATAATAGTGCTTAAAGGGTCCAAAGTAAGGGCTTAACAGTACATAATGCACTTACTTACAGGCCCCTGCACTTGCTGGATGTCAACACACATACACCAACAGGTGAACAGTTGATGTAATGTATAATTTTGTCTATGCATGCATTGACAGGGCAAATTATTCCTGAGCACATGCTTGCCCATCCAAATGCAAACAGACACATATGGCCAAAATGGCAACTGTAGCCACATAGCTAGGATAAATAGTTATCTGACTGCTTGGCTACTAGATGCAGATAACAGGAGCAATCAATATCACTCTGCAGGCCACAGGTGCTGTTCAACACAAGCCTAGTTTATGTAATCCACGCATAGTTTGCCTGCAGTGATGCAAAACACAGACTTAAGCCGTGGGGCATGCGATAAGTACTGTGATCTATAGTTTGTTAGACTAGATAGGTAGGGTTCTAATCTCATGTCTGGCCACTCCGTGTGTCTATGTATGTGTGTGTGTGTGTGTGTGTGTGTGTGTGTGTGTGTGTGTGTGTGTGTGTGTGTTGGTGTGCATCTGTGCATCTCCCTGCAAAACAGCTGAAAATCCCTCATTGAATACCAAACTGCAATGGAGCTACACTTTTTGGCCCTATAAGTAGGTCCCACCCTCCAAACTGCTGTCTTCTACAACACCTGCTGATGTCATATACCTTAAGACTACCAACTGCCATGCTAATGTCAAAGTTAAGCCATGGGGCGTGTGATAAGTCCTGTGATCTATAGGGTGTAACACTACATAGGTAGGGGCTCTAATCTCACTGCAGTCCACTCTGTGTATCTGCATATGACATAAATATGATCACCTCAGTGACTTAGAAAGAGGTAGGGTTTTACAGTATTGTGGTTGCCGCAGGTGATGTGGTCCTCCAAATGCCTGACCAGAACAGTCTTCTGATGTCATCAAGCATAAGATGTGCTAAAGAGGTAGCAATAGTAGTCTTGAGGTGTGGTGCATGCATTGCGTACTGTGATGTGTAGTGTATACCATTATGTAGGTAGGTGTTCTAATCTACTTGCAGCCAACTTGAGCTGTGTGTGTGCTGTGCAGTATCCTGTAAACATTAATTGGAACTGTCGCTATCCTCAGTGTATCCAGGTTTGTGTATGTGGCTGTTAGAATATTGTACAACAACTTATGAAATCATAGGATCTTTGAACATATCTTAGTCGAGATTTTACCCTTATTTACACTATCAGCAAATATTGCCCCTGTCCATGAGGGACACAGACAGAAGCCCTGTGGTGAAATGACAGCCACCAAGCCAATCATACAGATGGCATTTGATGAGGCCCAGTGAGGTGCTCTGTTTGCCATTAGGCAGGATTCTGTTTCAAAGATGTGTAAAACTCTGCTAGACAGATCTCTCCCACCAGCATGTATTAGTAATGTCACATACCAGGATAATGTCCTTACAGTGAGTAATATGTGTACCATGCCACCTACAGATATGCAACATTTCCAGTCAAGCATGGTCAGACATTGCCCCATATGTAAGGCAGAGATCACCTCTGAGTAGTCTATATGCCACAGGCTACAATATCAGTGATTTCAGATGATCCCCATTGAACAGATAGTGAACACATGAAGTTCCTTTGTGAGGGACCATTGTGTTGTGTGCAATTGCCAACAGTGCTTGGAAAAGTATATTACCAAATGGTCATTACACTCAAATATTGGCATGCTGAGGGAAGAGTACATGGAGGTTTTGAGTATGTCAGTTTTGGGTGACTGTGCCCTCAAGTTATGACATATGATTCCTGCCTTACCACTGGGGAGACATGGTGATCTCAGGAATATTAGGTGTAAACCTGTGTGGCCAGGCCTGTGTGACCAGGTCTATCACCCCTGAGTATGTACATCAGATGTTACTACTGATGTGCTACTTATCAGGAACATAGGTGTTACCGATAGAAATGGTACTACATATATATTTGCATGGAGTTTATGGCCATTAGTATGTCAACAGGCCTTTGTTCATCAATACCCTCTTGGAGGATATTGACATAAATCACAGATTCTATAACCGCTCACAGTTTGCAGGCATCAGCCAATGTTGTCAGCCACAGTCAGTTTTCACTTGTATAGTGGTTAAATGGATTCCAAGCAGTAGACGATCCAAGACTGAGCCCTGTTGAATACTGCTGCTTACAGATCAGCTATTGGAGGAGGATACCCCTATTTTGAGTATGAGTTCCATCAGTGAGCCACTTAGTGAGCCCTATAATGATATTATCATGGATGCCTAAGTGGGTGCTTTTGTCAATGATGCCTGAGTGGGGGATAGAGCACACGGCTTGGCTAAGTAGAGGGGGTTGTATGCCCTGATGTCGCCTCACCCAGGTCCTTGGTGACTGCCTCAGAAATGTTCACCAGGTGTAACAGTCATGATCTTCCTGTCAGAAATCCAAACTGTGTACAGTTAACTGTTTGTAGATTACATATATGTTTTCTGATCAGGACAAATAGGTCTAGACTTCTGGTGGTTGGTGGATGCACCACCTCTGTGCAAGGGGATAATAGTTGCCATTGTCCAGTCAGCTGGGGTACAGCCAGTGGTTACAGTATGATTGCAAGGAGTTCCCAATGGTGTTAGTAGTCCTTGTTGGATCCCATGTAGGACACAGCCTGGGATGTTAGAATGTCCAATAGATACTGTGTATCCCCCATAGAGAAGCCAGTTATGACCTGCTCTGTTGATAAAGAAGGTATGGGACAGGTTGTAGGAATGTCATGTGGCACATGTGGTGGGAACAGGGGAATGAGGTTGATGCAGAACCTGTGGGACAATAGGTTACCTAGGAGGACAGACTCATTATATGTGGAATCATTAAGTATGAGTTCAACAACAATCTGGGCATTTCCTCTGAGGTTACACATGTAACTAGACTATGTTTTGCAGTTCTGCTTTGTGAGGGAGGCTAGTTTTGTCACGCACTGTTTCTGCATGACGTCATAACAACAGTATGTGCTTCTTTTAGCTGAGGAGGGTGTGCTTCCATTTTTAGGGGAGCACCCTCACCCCAACTGTCACACATTAATGTCCACCTCTTATTGTACAGCCTGCTAATGCCAGTTGTCTACTAAGCAAACCTGCTGTGCCATGAGGAGCTCATGTTCCTCCTGTCAGGTACAGCCGAGTCCATGCAGTTGCACTGCTGCTTTCATAAAACACGGTTGTAGAGCTCTGTATACTTGCCTGTCCCATCTGAGGAGGGAGGTGCAGTCAAGCTATGTAAACCATCCCATAGGAAGTAATAAATTGCTTTGTTGATGTATATTTCTGTACTTTCTGCAAGGAGTGTGGAGGGTTAGGTCTGATACTTAGTTTTAATGAGGCTGATCTGTGGTCAGATCTCACCAGGGAGGACCTCACAGTGGGGGGGGGGGGCTGCAGTCGTTACCCATATTGGTAAACACATGATGCACTACATTGGTGCTCCTTGTGGGGATGTCATGCCCCTGGTCCAGGGCATTGTAGTTAAGGATGTGGACTAAACTTTGGGCAAGTGAGCTTCAGCATGACTAACCAACACAGTTGGTGGTTACCTAATGCCACCCCAAACCATGATGCACTGATATATCTTGATAGACACAAGTACATTCAAATAAGCACAATGGGTGTCTGGATTCATGGAGCTGCTCCTGCAGCTGGCAATGGCTTGATTATGTGCCCTTCCAGCAGTGAATGGCACCTGCAGTGTCTCCAGGAAATCACAGTGTTTCACCAAATCTGAATGTGTACCTGTCCTTAATGAATATGTATGCACCACCTGCATTACCTTGCACACTGTCAGTTTGATGTCTGAACATGTGGAAGGACATGTAATCTGGTATGGATGTGGTGATGTCCACAGCCTTGAACCAGGTGTCTTTGACTGCACAAATATCTGCATATTCCAAGCTGGGGACATCTTCCACAGAGTGGGGTTTAGTGTTGCCATTCCCAGCATGTACCAGCATAACCATGATGTTGTATGAAGATGGCATAAGATGCACTGTGGTGATGTCAGCAGCCTTGGCCAGTACTCAACATCCCAGGGGTGAGACATGAAGACCATCTCTGGCAAATCATTGACATCTGTTGAGCAAGTCATCCCAGGTGAACATGTAGTGGATCCCCTTATAATAACACCACATGCCAAGGCAATTATTGACATCCATCATTTTCCATGTGTATTCAGCCATTATTCTAAGTGAGGGTCAAATGCAGCTGAAAGCTATGGATATACCCATGAGAGCCACAGATTGTCTAAGCTCAGTCATTTGTCTGCATACAGTCCAGAGATGTTTGTCCCTAGTCATACACACCTGCAGGAACTATGATGTCATCATTATGTTACCTGATATTCCTTGAGTTGTGGCAATGTGTGATATGGCGTATTGTGTAAACCTACACACAGGTAACTATGTCCTTTCCCATATGTAGCCTGGTGGCATGGACATCAATGTGTCTCACAATATAATCAGCTATGAATAATAGGTTTGATTTTGTGGTTTGCCTCAGGTGTTTGACTGGTGAGACACTGGTGTATGTATTGTGCTCCCCAGAGGTATGATTATGTGTGCTGAGCTTGCATATGGTTTTCTGAGGTGTCTGTTTGGTAATGTGTTTGGTAAGGAGCACCACACATGCAGGTGTTTGTGATGTGGATGGGGGTGGAGCAGCAGGTGAGCTGTGCATGTTGGAATAATGCTTATTGCTATATGTCCTGACTGTCGTTTGAGACACCATGGAATCAAGGTTTGAAATACAGTCCCATCTGTCACACATTGTGTTTGTATAGCATAGGAGTAGAGGGGTGGGGACACTTTCCACATCTCATCAGCAGTCATTGATAGTGCAATTAGCAATACAGTCATGCTTGTGTGTATGTCACAGCATGTCAGCATTAGGCAGTGTCATAACAGATAGTGAAATGTAACACATCACCTTTCTGTAGGTCTGCTAAGGTAACACAGCACCTGACAGTGTGCCATACAATGCTTTGCCAGCTATGTGTCTCTTGGATTGACCATAATTCTGTTATTAGGTTTGGTCGCAATACTATACCTACAAATGTGACACTGTGTGCAAGTCCAGCAAAGTTAGGGTCATGCTGCCGCACCCTTGGGGTTGACAGCCTGAAACACAGTGTTTGTAGGCACTCCTTGCAGTGACAATGTGGATGTCCATGCATGCACAGAGGACTTGTTCAACTTTGCTGACATTATGTTGGCCTTGCAAGCGTACAATGCCTGTCAGCAACCAGACAGGAAACTGGTTGTTGTGTGACATGATGTGGGAACACAGGCATGTGTTCTGGGTACATAACTGTACAGTCTAACATACCTGGAACATGTGGGAGCTGGGCACACTTTGGCCAAAGGTGGCCAGTCCTCTGCAGTAGGTCTCAGAGCCATGTCATGCAGATATCCACCATTAAGCTGTTGAAGGGAAGGATGCATGAATTTCTGTGACATTGCCACCTAACATGGATCACCTCTGCTGTGCTGCTTGTTTCAGCAAGCTTGGCCATCTATGTCATTGGACATTGCACATTACACTGTGACACTGCAACTATGCTCCTAATCACCATCTGCTCAATTCCCTAGTGACATACCACCAACCCTGGAACAGAAGGCATAATACAAGCAAAAGCCAAATTATTGCTCAGGTTGCTAATCAAGGCATCTATCTGGAGAAGGGTATATGAAGCCTACAGAGCCTTTCATGATGTGGGACAACTATGTGGATGAACAAACTGGCTGTGTCCTGCTTCTCATCATGAGCTTCATAGTAACATTTTGCATGTGATGACAGAAAAAGTATCGGAGCATGGTATCCCAGGAGACAGTGGTTGTGGTGAGACCAGCATTAGTAGTAGCAAGGCTCCAGCAATTCAGGGAACTCCCCTGCTTTACGCATTCTTCACAAGGTAATTGTGTCCATTCAGTACACACCACTTGCGTAGTGTCCAACTGCAAAATACCTGGGTAAATCCTCCCAATTTACCCTCACAAGGTATACATATTACCATTCCTTCTGTTGTTTGTCTGTGCTCTGTACAGACACCTTGGATGACTATTTTCTTGGAACATGATGGACGTAACAGCAATACTTAGTTGCACAGAGGACAACTAAGTATTGCTGTTACTTAGTTGCACAGAGGACAACTAACATGCAGTGCCACGCATTGTCCCCCAATCTCTAAGTCATCTGATATGTAAAGCCATGAAAGGAGTTAGAATGGATATGATAAGTAACAATGTCAAACACCTACTGACACTGGACCAAACACAGTTTGATGTGCTCAAGGGCAGATCATGCCTATCTACCCTAACCGGTGGACCTCATTGAGTGTTAAACTATGCAATGGATAAGGGGACTATGATTCACTCCACCTACCATTGCCTGACAAGGTGTTTGACAATATTAGGCCATCAGGTCTTGCTGAAAACTGTGTTGGTTATTTACAAAGTAGTATGTCAGCTGGTGGATAGCCAAATAGTATGTCAGCTGGTGGATAGCCAAGTGTCTTATAGTCATAATCTGGGAAGATAGCATTGGGTAGTCCAAAGCTACAGTGATACCAGTCACCAGTGGACTTCTCTCAGACATCATTAATGGAGTTCCCCTTCTAGCCATTCCCTTCTCTGCAGTCACAGTCCCGGTCAGTGACCTCTGACTGACTGCATTAGCAGGTGATTGCAAATTAGGAGCTGTCACTGAATCCCACACAGATCAAACAGTTATCCAGGATGGCCTGAGACACACACATTCAGTTGTTGTCAGACCCACTGACAAATAGTAAATGCCAAGGACTGCACAATACTATCCTTTTGGAAGTCATCCACCCCTAGAAAATATAGTAGTGTCTGCACACCGCACACAGTTGGGCCATTACTCATGGACTTATGGACACAGAGAGTAATGTAGCTTTTGACTTTCACTGGTTGGTAAGGTGTGGGGATCCATTCAGTTTTATGCAACCTATACAGAAAGGTATGGCATGTAGAGCCCAGACTGTCATTGTTATACTGTATTTGGCACTTATCACACCCATCATTGAGTGCAATGGCACCTTTGCTATGTCACTACACAGGCATATCTTACAACTGTAGCAGCCACGGAGGTTCCGTGGTAAACCAATACATATTGTAGATAACATGTGCTATGCAGACCGTGTCCAGACCGTACATGCGTAGTCTGTCTCCTACATGCTTTGGAAGGGATGTGTATGGCTGTCATACTGGGAGGTGTCAGATCCCACTGTGTACCTCCTGCTTATCCAAAACAGGACTAACACATGTATTACCTGTTCTACACACCTACACCTTCACTGTGGTATAAATAGTACATGCTGGAGAGACAGGTATGTAACCCAGACACTACACCCTATATGTAATGTATGTGAAGCACACATCTGTTGTAACGCAGATCATGTGCAAGTTACACAATGGGATGCAGAACAAGACAATCATAACTGGTGTAGGACAAATGTCTGTAATAGACACGGGAAATTTGTAGATGGGTCATCTTCATTAGCACAGCTTGTAGATGTATTAGCTCCCGAAACCTTGGTGACACTTATCAAGGGTATCAGACCTTTTCAGAGATTAGGGATGCATGAGTATGCTGAAAGATGCCATTATTCTTGTTAGCCTTTTATACATATATGAACCTATGGAGCCATGCACCTATAGTGCTGTACCTTGTTGGAGACATATTTCTTCTGTGCTAACATTCCATCTTGTGCTGTGATGTCTATGGGTATATTGCCACTGTGTATCCATAGGTGTCCCCCACAGACTCCTGAAGCTGAATCATAAACAGATCCATGATTCACCTTTCATTGTGTAAGTATAAAGCCATTGCAACATCATACACCATAAGTTGAACAAAATAATGTGGCTTACTCATTACAAATGTCAGCATATAGTATCTGTCAGTGACCAATACAAGTAACATGGCAAAGGCAACAATGGATTACACAGTTACATATTAATTTATCTAGTCACCCTGTGCATCAGACACATAGCTTCATTTCCCCTGCATCGATGATGAGAATGACAGGGATGTGACACAGGTATCATTACATGCACAGGGTGTTGTGTGGGGGTGCAGAAGGCTTTGGCTGACCCAATAGGTTGAAAGCATGTGTGTGAGTCAGGAAGATAAGCAGGCAAGGTGGACCATGGAAATGTGTCGTGTGTGTCTGTAGGTGACTTGATTTTTGACAGTGTTGTGTGAGTGTGTGCATGAACACCGTCAAGCTCAGTGCTAGCCCTATATGTATGTATAATGGACAGCTTTAAACCATGCAAGGTAGAGCTGACAGTTCACTGTCTCCATCCCTGAACATGGGAACTGGCTCTGCCAAGAGTTGCACTGGCACCTTCATGCCCAAGGTCAGAAGCGTTGCTAGTACCTGACAGTAACTGCTGCCTGCTGGAACTGTGTGCTCCACAGGAACTGTCAGGACCACAAGCCCATGGTCTGTCTTGGGGAAGACAGCACACTCCTTTCTCTAGCGCTGGATGTACTGCCACTACGGGAGCATGATTGTGCACGGTCACGTGGACTCAGCAGGTGGAGTTGCTGAGAGTCCATGTGGCCATGCACAGTCATGCTGCCACTACGGGAGCATGATTGTGCACGGTCACGTGGACTCAGCAGGTGGAGTTGCTGACCTTAGTCCACAAGTCCGATGCTCAACTCCATCCAGATGTTCCATTACAGACAATGTGCATCCCAAGACAGATATTCCGCAATTTGTCTCAGACCAACATCTTTCCACTGCATCAGTGAACTGATCCAGGGTATCAGCAATACGGTGGAGACGGTTACGGATGTCGGACTATGCTGCATCCATGACCCTGAGCATTTGTTTGGAGTTCCTTTTGGAACGTGCCTGTACCTCCATGATGGCCCGAAACATATGCCAAAAAAGCACCTCTATCAATCTGCCTGTGTGGAACCTAACCATCTCTCTGGCTATGGCCAGTGCCAACACTCACTGGAGCCATAGTTGCCAAACTTTCCTGTTCAATGTCCCCACCCTTTGACTGTCCAATATCTGTGGCCTCTGGGGACTGGGTATGTGTACGCATACTGACTGTGTGTGATGATAACTAGGGCAGAAGAGACATATAAACCTCTGGGACAGATTCAACCTCAAAATCCCCACCTGTGCTTCACTTTGACCACCATCATCATCAGAGTCTGAAGAGACACTGACATCAGGTTGTTTAGGGGACAGAGACCAACCCCCCTGGTCACCTGTGATAAAAAAGGGAAAAGCAGTACATTAATACCTGCACTATTATGCTCTGCAGTACTATGTTGCAATATATGTAAAGCTGTATACACTGTTGTCAATATTACAGACCTGTTTAACCCCCAATCTCGTATAGTAGGACATGAGGACATTACTTTTCCCACAAACATCTGTAGTTACTTGTAAATAAAAGCTCTTTAAACAGCAATCTCATCAGCAACAATGAGGAACACTGTTGACATTTGTGAAGACTCTGCACAGTTGACACATATGGCAATATGTAATGTTGTGACAATACTGTCACATCTATCAGTGTGATCACACCTACAAGGCATAGGTATGACTCTAAAGTGTGTACACTCAGAAAATATCTGTGCAGTTTGCAATCATGATGACATTACAGCAATCCTGCCAGCAGACCTGGGATGACACTTTAGGGAATACATTGCAGTAAATCTACATCTGTAACAAAACAATGTTGAGCTAACCAGGAGCAAGGCCACAGCTTTGTCTGATTCTTGACAGACCTGTGAAAAGTTGAGGGATAGGTAATGTAAACACCACTGCATGTTGCACTATAACAGGGTGATATGTCCATATATCTCACATTTACAGTAGCTACTTTAATTGTTATGTTGGTCAAAATCTGAGCATGAGTTCAAACTGCAGTTAAACTCCCCCCAAAAAACAAACACCTGACACCCACGTAAACATATGTACACACTGAATGTTACAGCAATCCAATGCTGATCAAACTAAGCCTACCTGGATGCTCCTCTGGCATGGAAACTGTGGCACCCATATCCACAATATACTGTGTGACGGTTGCCTGGGAACTGTTGTGTGTTTCTAGATTTGCCAGGAATTCCTCAGTGGCTGAGAGTGGTTTTATTTTTATTTTATTTTACATTTGTTTATTGTTGGTTGTTCTGCTGCAGGCCCTTCACTGGTGATACCACGATCCCTGGCCACATCTGCTGCTCTTCTGCATGCAGCATTTATCATATCTGTTGCACAGTGTCAACACTGCTGATATGCCCTGCTCTGTTGACTTATGGCATTAATATCACAGCCAAGGTCAGCACACAGTGTTGCCCACTGTTCCCTGTTTTGCCTCCCCCTGGACAGTAGGAGATCCTGGTGTTGATGGAGGCCTTCCAGGATTATATAATTCTCATCATCCATAAAAGGGGCATGGCATCCTGCATACATATTTCCTGAAATACAACAAAATGGGGACACATGTCATGATCACATACGTGGGAGTATACTATGTAGAGATACAGCAAGAAGAGAACGGCTGGCAGTATCCACTGCTAGATCACACATGTCATATTTCACAGCTATGTAGAGATACTGCAAGAAGAGAATGGCTGGCAGTATCCACTGCTTGATCACACATGTCATATTTCACAGTGTGCAAAGATACTAAGGGTGTGGATACAACTAAGATACTAGCAATAGTCAGCTATTCCTGTGTGTGCCATGACAGATACTGCTGTATGATCACACATCGAACACAGGAGTCCATTGTAGTGTGGCCCCTAGGGGTAACCCCCCCGACAACATGTCAAAACAACAGTGCCAAGCAAATAGCAGTGTGCTATTACAACCAGTATAAAGGGACGTTACTGCTGTAATCCCCATTCGCCCTAAGTATATTCACTCATATGCATCATGTTGTAAACAAAAAGGTTACATACCTGATGTAGTACAATACCCCTCTGTTGATATGTGCAGATATATAAAGTTTTTGGCAAAGCGTTTACTATGTGAAGAAAGTCTCATACAGAATGCTTCCCCTAGCCACCTATTTGTCTTTTTAACATGGTTCTCATTACCAGGTGATTGGCTATTAACCAATCTGTGGTTTTGAAATGCTAATTGCAGGCAGAAAAACTGATTTGCAGTATAATTAGCCAATGACATGCAACCACTGAACAAGATATAAGGCCTTCATATAGATTAGAAGCCCTTTCTGATATGTTGTGCTGGACATTACTTGAGTCAAGATAGTACGTCACTGCAGAGAGTATGTCTGTAGCAGCTCCTTTTATATACAGATGTGTGTGCTACAGGCTGCAACTGATGTTGCAGGCAATAGGCATAGGCAGAGAGTGTGAACACGTTGGAGAAAAACAAGCCGTAAGAGTAAGTGTGGGACGTGTGGCAGCCTTGTTGTAGAGGCAGAGCCAGATTGAGGGTACCTATTCCACTGCAAATTAAGGCATGCATTTCAAGTAAGTATGTTAGCCAAAGGTATCATTAACAGAGTACTAGGCAACATGTGTGTTGTGTCCCTGAGCAACATAGGGTGTGACTATACCATTATGTCAACCATTTGGGCAACTTCCAGGCCATGTGTTACATTATGGTAGTCATTTGGAATGTGTGTGCTGGCAGTCCTTGTTACTAGCAAAACCTCAATATGTATATGTTAGTTGTGCAGCTTTGTTAATCTGTAATATCATTATGAATTGATTGTGTGCTGCACTCTAATATTTGTGGGCCTCACTTGCATTACCTAAGTTAAACACCTCTGTGAATGCATATTAATGCATGACCTGGCACTTTATGTACTTTATAGTGTTCCTATATGGATATGTCAAGTGTGTTCCTATCTTCAGGCCTTTGACTTCCATCATTGAAAAGCAGACATTGCATTTCAAATGCATTGTGTGGATAAAGAGTGCATGCCTCAGTCATTCATTGTTGGCTTTACAGTAATGTAATTTAAATGCTACACACCACTGGATTTGAACTCAGGACTATGTGTAGCAAAAATTACTATTTGCAAAACATTTAACAGCCTGAGCTACTGACTCACAGTTAAAGAATGTGTATTTGTGAACATATAAGTGCACAATATATAACATTAATAAATTAAAGAAGATAAGGGGTGGGGAGAGAGAGAGAAACATAGCATTAGTGAATTTACAGATGATATAAATACACAGACTACTAATACATACTTCTGCAGGTGTGTAGTGTCAGTTGGGAGTACACTGACGCCATTTCTTCTATAGATGATGTTGCACGTACATACCTCTCAAGCTGTAAGCATGAGACAGTATGGGCCAAGCACAAATGCAGGTACACAACTACATGGAACTGTTTCACATACTGTGCTCATACATTACTACCAAAGTGTTCTGTAAATGGATTTGCAAATACATCACATTCCAGGTAAACATTTCTCTACTAATCAAGGACCAGACAGATTGGGCAGTTGTCATTGCATTACAAAAAATCATGACAATTGAGAGGTATGTTGTGTACATTAAGTAGACTAGACAGCCGCTCGTGTCTTAATTGTCTGGCATGGGAGTAACAACTCAAAAGCTGTGACTCCAGCGGACATGTGCACTTAATGTTACAATTGACTGCAATGACATTAGAACACACATGCAATGAATACAGCCATACTGCAGTTATTTGAAAACATTACTTATCAAACCACAATCCTGCTTTACACTTTATTGTTAATGCTCCCTAGAATCTGCGAATTATACACATATCTGCCCAGAATATGGGCTACCTTACCCATATACCTTGTTTCTGGAGTGGGAGGAGCAGAGAACATTATTTGACTGAAAGTGACCTGAATACAGCCCTGAACCTTTCTGTGGGTTGTGCAATACATTTATCAGGCAATTACTTTTGCATTCTTTATTAATTTCATTTTTACAGTTGACTGGAGTGACATTTGAACACATATGCAATGAATATAGCCCTACTGCAGTTATTTGAACACATTACTTATCAAACCACAATCCTGCTTTACACTTTATTGTTATTGCTCCTTAGAATCTGTGAATTATACACATGATATCTGTCCAGAACATGGGCTACCTTAAACATATGCATTTTTCCTGGAGTGGGAGGAATAAAGAGCATTATTTGACTGAAAGTGGCCTGAAGACAGCACTGAACCATACAGTGGGTTGTGCACTACATTTATTATGCAATTACTTTTGCATTCTTTATTAATTTCATTTTTACAGTTGACTACAGTGACATTAGAACACACATGCAGTGAATACAGCCCTACTGCAGTTATCTGCACACATTACTTATCAAACCACAATCCTGCTTTAAACCTTATTGCTTATTGTTATTGGTATTGTTTATTGCACAACAGTTATCAGAAAATATCCATACTTACCACACTCAAAGAGCATCCTGGCCAGGTGCCTTGTATGAGCCTGTTCAGCTGCAGCTGTTGGAAGAGAAGCAAACCATTATGCATACCAGTTTTACACAGATTCAGCTTGTATTTTAGTAAAGTAGTAACAAACATACTTACATATCTGTGGGGGATGCCCAGACCTAGCCTCTTGTAGCCGGGTTTCCAAGGTTCTCCTCTTCCTTCGCTTCAGATCATCATAGTGGTGATGAGACTGCTCACCAATGTGAGGGATACCTGTAGCACTGGTAAGATCCCTGGCCAACCAATCCCAGGCTTCAGCTTTACATTCTGAGGCCTGGTAGCTACCCTGCAACAACTGGGGTTTGAAGTTCTGGACCAGGAGTCCAACAAACACTCTGGACTCCTGCACACCCCTCCTACACCCCTCCTCCCTCACCAACACCGCCAAGCATATCAACAGGTTACTAAGACTCCAACAAATGCTGCAGTATTCTCATCTATTGGCCTTAATATAGGCTTTCCCACCCTTTCATGTCATACTGTAACATTCAAAAAAGTGTTGCATTGCTTAGCATCATGCAAACTACCTTAGCAGAGCTGAGCATCATGTAAACTCGCACAACCATGTTTTAGCAAAGCTTAGCAACGTGCAAACAGGAATAGCCATTGACCAAGTTTAAGCAGCGCTTAGCATCATGCAGCTTTTCCAAATGTAACAATTTTGTTTTTGAATTAAACTGCCTTTTAAGCTACCTCACACATCTCCACAGCAGTAAATGTAAAAAGGTAAAACTGTTGGGGACTCAAACCCTGGACCGACTGCACTTTAGGTCATGACTCTATCTGTTTAGCTACTTGGATACTAAGAAAATCAGTATACCTTTACATATACTACTAAGCTACCTGTTAGCATTGCTAAGCACCAAGCAGCACCATGCAAACAGCCATTCAAAAAAAAAACCCAAAATAAAAACCTGTAGAAAAAAACACATAATTAATTACATCTGGTTTCTATGTTTAGATATCTGGCAGGTGTCAGCTGTGCATGTGTAAGTGCAGCTTGGCAGTGCTGCACTCCATGTTGTGCCGCATAAATGGGCATAAAAAATATTAACAGTCATACATATTTCTACACTAGTAAGGTACATTACAAGAATTCTTATCCTGTACATAACATCTGTCCAGGAATATCATGAACTATTCAAAACCACAGGACAACCTCTACACTACTGCCTACATGGACTCAATATCCAAGTTACTGTGATCTCCCTCAGTAGTGCACCATGATTAATATGCATGGCACGTTGCCAAGGGGGAACCATGGCTGCACACATGGGTACATTCCGTGTAAGCTCTACACAGGGCCTGCGTGGATTTTATTAAATCCTGGGGGTTGTTTTTTTTTTTTATATGTACTTACTGCTATCTAATTTTGCAGTTCTGTATAGAGGTATGACTTTTTTAACTTTTAAGTTTTTTATGGCTATATTTTATTTAATTGGGTCATTAAGACTATTGATTAGAATGCAGATCATGTGTTTTCTTGGTCTGAGTGTTATTATAAAACAATAAAATGGCCTATA